>NC_091985.1:196877968-197117098 GCF_044704955.1 Pristiophorus japonicus | reverse complement strand
GGGGGAGAGAGAGAGAGAGAGGTGAGGAGAGAGAGAGGCGGGGGAGAGAGAGAGAGAAAGGCAGGGGAGAGAGAGAGAGAGACAGAGAGGGAGGCGGGGGAGAGAGAGAGAGAGAGGGAGGCGGGGGAGAGAGAGAGAGAGAGGGAGGCGGGGGAGAGAGAGAGAGAGAGAGGTGAGGAGAGAGAGAGGCGGGGAGAGAGAGAGAGAGAGGGAGCGGGGGAGAGAGAGAGAGAGAGAGAGAGAGAGAGAGGCGGGGAGAGAGAGAGAGAGAGAGAGGGAGGCGGGGAGAGAGAGAGAGAGAGAGAGAGAGAGAGAGCGAGGCGGGGGAGAGAGAGAGAGAGAGAGAGGGAGGCGGGGAAAGAAAGAGAGAGTGAGAGAGAGGTGGGGGAGAGAGAGAGGTGGGGAGAGAGAGAGAGAGAGAGGGAGGCAGGGAGAGAGAGAGAGAGAGAGAGAGAGAGAGGGAGGGAGGCGGGGAGGGAGAGAGAGAGGCAGGGAGAGAGAGAGAGGCGGGGAGAGAGAGAGAGAGAGAGGCAGGGGAGAGAGAGAGAGAGAGGCAGGGGGAGAGAGAGAGAGAGAGAGAGAGAGAGGCGGGGGAAAGAGAGAGAGAGTGAGAGAGAGGCGGGGGAGAGAGAGAGAGGCGGGGAGAGAGAGAGAGAGAGACGGAGAGAGAAGAGAGAGAGAGAGGCAGGGGAAGAGAGAGAGAGAGAGAGAGAGGCGGGGGAGAGAGAGAGAGGCGGGAGAGAGAGAGAGAGAGACGGAGAGAGAAAGAGAGAGAGAGAGGCAGGGAGAGAGAGAGAGTGAGAGAGAGGCGGGGGAGAGAGAGAGAGGCGGGGAGAGAGAGAGACGGAGAGAGAAAGAGAGAGAGAGAGGCAGGGAGAGAGAGAGAGAGAGAGAGAGGCGGGGAGAGAGAGAGAGGCGGGGGGAGAGAGAGAGAGAGGTGGGGAGAGAGAGCGAGAGTGGCAGGCAGAGAGAGAGAGAGGCAGGGAGAGAGAGAGAGAGAGAGGCAGGGGAGAGAGAGAGAGTGAGGCAATGGAGAGAGTCAGAGATCAAGAGGGGGAGAGAGAGAAAGGTGGGGGAGAGAGTCAGAGAACAAGAGCAGGGAGAGAGAGAGAGAGAGAGAAGCGGGGGAGAGAGAGAGAGAGACAGAGAGAGAGAGAGAGGCAGGGGAGAGAGAGAGACGCAGGGGAGAGAGAGAGAGAGAAAGAGGCGGGGGAGAGAGAGGCGAGGAGAGAGTCAGAGAAAGAGAGGGGGAAGAGAGAGAGAGAGGCAGGGAGAGAGAGCGAGAGGCGGGGAGAGAGAGAGAGAGAGAGAGAGAGAGTGAGGCGGGGAGGGAGAGAGAGAGAGGCAGGGGAGAGAGAGAGAGAAAGGCTGGGAGAGAAAGAGAGAGAGAGAGAGAGAGAGACAAAGGGGCGGGAGAGCGAGAGAGAGGTGGGGAGAGCGAGAGAGAGAGGTGGGAGAGAGGCAGAGAACAAGAGGGAGATAGAGAGAGAGAGAGAGGTGGGGAGAAGGGAGCGAGAGGAGGAATAAAGAGATAAAGCAAAGAGAGCGGGAGAGACTGAGAGCAAAGAGAGGTAGATCGAGACCGAGGCAGAGAGAGCAAGACCGAGGGAGGCAGAACGAGGAAGGACGTTGTTATGTATGTATGTAGACCTTACCCTAATGTAAGACTCGCCACTAGGGGGCACACCTATGGGAGACCTAAGGGTCACCTATGCACCCTGGGGCAAGCAGGTATAAAAAGTGATTCACCATGCTGCTTCCTCACTCTGGAGTCTGAATAAAGAGAACAAGGTCACAACAGTTTGAGCTTGCAATATCGTCCTGTGAATTTATTCTGAACATAACAAATTGGCGACGAGTAACGGATCACGCGTAATGGCTGCCATTGGCATTCTTGAGAGATTTGTTGAGGGTGATGATTGGGAAGCATTTGTGTAGTGCCTCGACCAGTACTTTGTGGCCAACGAATTGGACAAAGTTGAGACGGTAACCAAGCACAGGGCGATTCTCCTCATCGTATGTGGGCCATCGGTATATGGCTGCCTTAAAAATTTGCTGGCTCTGGTCAAAATAGCGGACAAATCTTACGCAGAGCTGTGTACACTGGCTAAGAAACACTTCAAGCCAATGGAGAGCATCCTGATGGGCAGGTACCGCGTTTACACGCACCGTCGCTCCGAGAGCCAGAACGTGGTGAGTTTTGTCGACGACCTAAGACACCTTGCGGGGCAGTGCGAAATTGAAGGAACCTTGGGGGAAATGTTGCGCGACTTTTTCTTGCTTGGAATTGGCCAGGAGGTCATCCTTCGCAAACTGCTGCCTGCCGAATCCCGAGATCTGAGCAAGGCCATCACAATAGTCCAAGCCTTCATATCCACGAAACTGATATCTTCACAGAATCGGAGCTCACCGGCAAGTACCGTGCACAAAATAATGTTTGCAGCAGGCAGAACGGCAGAGGGCAGGGCCCACACGTTTGCAGAGGCCAGACCTGGGCCGAGAGTGACTCAGAGTCCGCCGTGGGGCGTGAATGCGTATCCATTAGCAGCATGTTGGTGCTGCGGGGGTATTCCTTGAGCTCACCAATGTTGATTCAAGCACTCCATGTGCAAGGGCTGTGGAACAATGGGGCACCTCCAGCGAATGTGCAAACGACCTCTGACTCACCACGTGGCAGAGTCAGGAGAGGATGACCGATCCAGCGCGGATCATGCTGAACGAGCAGGAGAGGCAACTGAACCTGAGGATGAAGAGGAAGTATATGGGGACACACACCCTCGCCACCAAAAGCCCTCCGATAATGTTAAAAGTTGAACTTAACGGCACTGCAGTCTCCGTGGAACTAGACACGGGGGCGAGGCAATCAGTTCTGAGCCAGAAGGTTTTCGAGAGGCTTTGGAGCAACGAAGCACAGCGACCCGAGCTGATCCCGATTCAGGCAAAGCTGCACACCTACACCAAGGAACTGATACCAGTTATTGGTAGTGCGGACATAAGAGTATCCCATGAGGGAGCAGTGCACGATTTACCACTGTGGACTGTTTCAGGTGATGGGCCAACGCTGCTTGGCAGGAGGTGGACGGGGAAGATTTCGATGGAACTGGGAAGACCTCCACGCACCTTCTCCGGCAAACGAGGCCTCCCTTTCTCAAAGGCCGAGCAAACCCCCCACTTCCAGCTGAACCAGGCATCGAAGTGCAGATCCCCGAGGCACAGGACGCTCATCACAACCACGAGGAGGTAACGCTCAACCGAGCAGCTGTACAGGTGCGGTGTCCACCACCCGAAGCCGACGACCCTTTCGCGACGATGGGAGGTGTTCCAGGTCGACCATGCGGAGTGGGACTCCGGCCGAAACGATTCGAATGCGTCTTCCGACGCCAGAGGCAAAATACCTGGGGAGGAAGATCACGGCAGTCGGCATCACGGACACAGACAAGAGGGCCGTCCAGGCCACCGGACGAGAAAGCGTCTAGACCATGGGACGAAGATGCGTCCAGGCCACTGGACAAGAAAGCGTCTAGACCACGGGACGAGAGAGCGTCCAGACCACGGAAGGTCGCCGCAACGGAACAGAGAAATGTGTCGCCCAGCAAGGAAGACGACTGGGTTTGGGGCAAAGGTAAAGGGGCGGCCGCGGTGAAGGCCAGGAACCCACTACGCTCCAATAAATTGTGTGCACCATGTAACCCTGGCAAGCGGTCTTTCGCGGCCAATGATGTACCATTGTACAGGGTTGGGGGTACCTTACAACAAGCCAAAGTCGCGGGCGAACACCAACCGGTCGTATGTGTATCTGACAAAGTACTTGTAACAAGTGATGTGTTATCACACGGGGTCGGGTGTGTTGCACAGCAAGCCAAAGTAGCGGGCGAACCCCCAACCAGTTGTATATGTATCTAACAAAGTATTCGTAGCAAGTGAAATGTTACCGCACGGGGTCGAGAGTGTTGTGCAGCAAGCAAAAGTAGCGGGCGAGCCCCAAACGATTGAACATGTATCAAACAAGTTAAACAGAGCAGCAGCCTGTATTCACGGAACTGAAGAGACATACCAAGGAGTGTCCCAATGTATGCTCGAGTCAGACAAGCTGCTCATCCCACAAGCTTGGGAGAGCAGAGGCATCATCATCGATGCATTGTTTCGGGAATGTCCAACACTGTCTGTGCACTGTAGCGTGATCTGCCACGGGCCAGGCACAGAGAGCAGCACCTAAGCTCTCAGTTGGCCACCGTTGCCCACCCCCGGGGTGGAAACGGCGCAGCCTGCAGACCCACTCGCGGTCGTGCAAGTGCCAGAAAGCGAGGGGTCGACCGTAACGGCCCCCCCCCCCCCAGCTTAGGACCTGGACCAGCCAGGATCCCGCGTTACCGCCGGCCAAAGGCGAACTGCTCAGCGGGATGCGGCAAGCTATCTGCCGCAGAGACGATAGACCCACCCCAACGTTGCAAAGCAAGGCAGGGCGGCTACACACAGTCGGTGGTCCGGGGCCCCCACACCTCGGCCCAACGTCCACGGGGACCACTCGGCCTCCAGCCACTACCGAAGGTCTCAAGGCCATTGCGGCCGTCCTGGGCACGCCTGGCCTCAGGGTCAGCACACAAATCACTAAACCGAGAATGCCACGGTGGACTCCCTACAGACCCGGCTATCCTGGGTGCTACGCAATCACAAGACAGAATCACTCAGAACCGAGCCTTCTGCAAGCCAGCAGCAGAGAATGCACCATAATTGCACAGCCCCTCCACGCGACATCAGAATAAGGGATATAGACCATCTCTGTTTTAAATGGGCAGCCCCCTATTCTAAGACTGTGTGCCCTAGTTTCAGTTTCCTCTATGAGTGGAAACATTCTCTCATTCATCTGAACTCCAATGTGTTTCGGCCCAACCTACTCAAACTATACTCATAAGTCAACCCCCTCATCTCTGGTGTGGGTGGTTTTCTCGAGCATACCAAAAACGCACCTCCTACTAGAAATTCTGGTTGGTATAAGAACATAAGAACATAAAAAAATAAGAGCAGGAGTAGGCCATACGGCCCGTCAAGCCTGCTCCGCCATTTAATACGATCTTGGCTGATCCGATCATGGACTCAGCTCCACTTCCCTGCCCGCTCCCAATAACCCCTTAGCCCCTTATCAGTCAATCAACTGTCTATCTCTGTCTTAAATATATTCAATGTCCCGGCTTCCACAGCTCTCTGGGGCCACGAATTCCACAGATCCACAACCCTCTGAGAAAATAAATTTCTCCTCGTCTCAGTTTTAAATGGGCGGCCCCTTATTCTAAGATTATGCCCTCTAGTTCTAGTCTCCTCCATCAGTGGAAACATTCTCTCTGCATCCACCTTGTCAAGCTCCCTCATTATCTTATCCGTTTCGTTAAGATCACCTCTCATTCTTCTGAATTCCAATGCGTAGAGGCCCAACCTACTCAACCTTTCCTCATAAGTCAAATCCCCCTCATCTCTGGAATCAACCGAGTGAACCTTCTCTGAATTGCCTCCAAAGCAAGTATATCCTTTTGTACAGAAGGAAACCAAAACTGCACGCAGTATTCCAGGTGTGGCCTCACCAATACCCTGTATAGCTGTAGCAAGACTTCCCTGATTTTATACACACCTCTTTGCAATGAAGGCCAAGATTCCATTGGCCTTTCTGATCGCTTGCTGTACCTGCATACTGAACTTTTGTGTTTCATGCACAAGTACCCCCAGGTCCCGCTGTATTGCAGCACTTTACAATCTTTTTCCATTTAAATAATAACTTACTCTTTGATTTTTTTCTGCCAAAGTACATGACCTCACACTTTCCAACATTATACTCCATCTGCCAAATTTTTGCCCACTCACTTAGCCTGTCTATGTCCGCATGCCAGACACGAGACTCCCAAAGCAAGCGCTCTACTCGAAACCCATCCATGGCAAACGAGCCAAAGGCGGGCAGAGGAAACGTTGCAAGGACATCCTCAAAGCCTCCCTGATAAAGTGTGACATCCCCACTGACACTTGGCCATATACCGCCCTAAGTGGAGGAAGTGCATTCGGGAGGGCGCTGAGCTCCTCGAGTCTCGTCGCCGAGAGCATGCAGAAATCAAGCGCAGGCAGCGGAAGGAGCGTGCGGCAAACCAGGCTCCCTGCCCACCCTTTCCCTCAACGACTATCTGTCCGACCTGTGACAGAGACTGTGGTTCTCGTATTGGACTGTACAGCCACCTAAGAACTTATGCTAAGAGTGGAAGCAAGTCTTCCTCGATCCCGAGCGAATGCCTATGTCCTTTTGTAGATTTTTTGTGTCCACCTCACAAATTGCTTTTTCTCCCATCTTTGTATCGTCAGCAAACTTGGCTACGTTACACTCGGTCCCTTCTTCCAAGTCGTTAAAATAGATTGTAAATAGTTGGGGTCCCAGCACTGACTCCTGCGGCACCCCACTAGTTACTGTTTGCCAACCTGAGAATGAGCCATTTATCGCGACTCTCTGTTTTCTGTTCGTTAGCCAATCCATGCTAATATATTTCCCCTGACCTCGTGAACTTTTATCTTGTGCAGTAACATTTTATGTGGCACCTTGTTAAATACCTTCTGGAAGTCCAAATACGCCACATCCACTGGTTCCCCTTTATCCACCCTCTTCGTTACATCCTCAAAGAGTTCCAGCAAATTTGTCAAACATGACTTCCCCTTCATAAATCCATGCTAACTCTGCCTGACCGAATTATACTTTTCCAAATGTCCTGCTACTGCTTCTTTAATAATGGACTCCAACATTTTTCCAACCACAGATTTTAGGCTAACTAGTCCATAGTTTCCTGCTTTTTGTCTGCCTCCTTCTTTAAATAGGGGCGTTACATTTGCAGTTTTCCAATCTGCTGGGACCTCCCCAGAATCCAGGGAATTTTGGTAAATTACAACCAATGCATCCACTATCCCTGCCGCTACTTCTCTTAAGACCCTAGGATGCAAGCCATCAGGTCCAGGGGATTTATCTGCCTTTAGTCCCATTATCTTACTGAGTATCGCCTCCTTCGTGATTGTGATTGTGTTAAGTTCCTCCCCCCCTATAGCCCCTTGACTATCCACTGTCGGAATATTGCTGGTGTCCTCAACTGTAAAGACGGATGCAAAATATTTGTTCGGAGTTTCTGCCATCTCCATGTTCCCCGTTACTAATTCCCCGGTCTCGTCCTCCAGGGAGAGGATTATCCGGATAGATCAGACCTGGACACACGTTTGTCGGGCTCAACCGCATTGTGTTTAATAAGATTAACGACACCACTCATAAACAGTGCAAAACAGTACAACCCTGGTTTATCCAAAAAGCCCTGCCATGCTAAGTTACCACGGCTTAATAAAAGAGTCCTCCCATGAAATATACTAACACAGGACCTCTCCCAGCACTAAACCCCTTGGGTTTGGTTGGGACTTACAATCACCCCCTCACACAGCTAAGTGTCCTTGCGGATGTGTAGGCACAGGCAATATGCTCGCCCTGATCGCCCGCTGTCTTGCTTGCAGCTTCTTCCCGAACGCCTTGTTCCTGGTTCCGTACCGCCGACGCAGTAACCAAGTTCCAGTTTGAGTCGAGGTCCGTTGGTGAGGGCTGAAGAGCAGCGCTCAGCTTCCGGCGGTGTTTCGTTGAAATGAAGAGCGCTTCGAACTTGAGCTTGAACTTGAGCTCGGTGGGAGCTCCCGCTTGAGCTTTTTCCTGAGCTGGAGCTTGTTGCAAAGCAGCTCCTTATATCCTCAAAACCCATCAGCTTCCCCCCCCCCCCCCCCCCCCCCCAATACCGACCGATGGATTGGATTGACTCGGATGACTCAGAGTGCATCAGCTCTGAGTGAGAATACAAGAAGTTGGGTCGGTGGGAGAGGTTCGGTGTAGTGGGGGGGCGGGAGGCCTTGTTTTTCCCAACTTTTTCCGTAGAGCGGCGGTGTACCTGAGCGGGAGCAGATCGAGGCCCGAGAATGGGAATAAAAGCCAGAGCATACGGCCAAGTGTGATCTCCTGAAATAGCTTCCATCGCCTGGTTGGGTCCCAGACTTTTTTTCCCAATTGGCCTGGGTTTGTATCTGTTTTTTTTTGCCTCTCCCAGGAGATCGCAAGGCTCCGGGTGGGGAGAACTCTGCTGTGTGACATCGCAGGTAAGGCAGGTAAGTGATTGGTAGTGATTGCGGGCTAAGTTTTTCTTTGATTTAACACATAGTATATAACTAAATACTAAAAACTAGCCTTTATTTGTTTAGCTAATTTAACAAACTACATAGGGTAAATATTTGATTAAAGCTAAACTAATTAATTTAATAAAATAACGGGAAAACAGGAGATGTCTTGCTGCTGCAATACGTGGGAGCTTCTGGGCGTTTTGGTCCAGGGCGACTACGCCTGTGGTAAGTGCCTGCGGCTCAACAAACTTCGGCTCCGAGTTGAGGAGCTGGAGTCCAAGCTGCAGACATTGAGAGACATCAGGGAGGGAGAAAGTCACCGGGACCTTTTGCTCAAGGAGGCAGCCACGCCCTCCAGATTAAATACTTCAGAATTGACACGTGGTCAGGGACAGGAGGGTGTGACTGCGAGTGAAGCAGGTAAGGGGATCCAGGAGGTAGAACATAAGCACATAAGAATTAGGAACAGGAGTCGGCCATCTAGCCCCTCGAGCCTGCTCCGCCATTCAACAAGATCATGGCTGATCTGGCCGTGGTCTCAGCTCCACTTACCCGCCCGCTCCCCGTAGCCCTTAATTACCTTATTGGTTAAAAATCTATCTATCCGTGACTTGAATATATTCAATGAGCTAGCCTCAACTGCTTCCTTGGGCAGAGAATTCCACAGATTCACAACCCTCTGGGAGAAGAAATTCCTTCTCAACTCGGTTTTAAATTGGCTCCCCCGTATTTTGAGGCTGTGCCCCCTAGTTCTAGTCTCCCCGACCAGTGGAAACAACCTCTCTGCCTCTATCTTGTCTATCCCTTTCATTATTTTAAATGTTTCTATAAGATCACCCCTCATCCTTCTGAACTCCAACGAGTAAAGACCCAGTCTACTCAATCCATCATCATAAGGTAACCCCCTCATCTCCGGAATCAGCCGAGTGAATCGTCTCTGTACCCCCTCCAAAGCTAGTATATCCTTCCTTAAGTAAGGTGACCAAAACTGCCTGCAGTACTCCAGGTGCGGCCTCACCAATACCCTGTACAGTTGCAGAAGGACCTCCCTGCTTTTGTACTCCATCCCTCTCCTCATGAAGGCCAACATTCCATTTGCCTTCCTGATTACCTGCTGCACCTGCAAACTAACTTTTTGGGGATCATCTAAAAGAGTTTCATGCACAAGGACCCCCAGGTCCCTCTGCACCGCAGCATGTTGTAATTTCTCCCCATTCAAATAATATTCCTTTTACTGTTTTTTTCCCCTAAGGTGGATGACCTCACACTTTCCGACATAGTATTGCAGGAGCCTCAGTCCCTGCACTTGTCCAATAGATTGGAGGTTCCTGCAACCCTCGAGGACAAGTGTGCATACTGCGGAGTGGACGAGCAGACTGACCAAGGCACCGTGGTGCGGAAAGCCATTCAAGTGGGGGGGAGTAAAGAGACAGATGGTTGTCGTCGGCAACAGTATAAATCGGGGGATAGATAGGGTTCTCTGCAACCAAGAGAGAACGTCCCGAAAGCTGTATTGCTACCTGGTGTCAGGGTCAAGGACATCTCATCCAAGCTGAAGAATAACTTGAGAATGGGAGGGAGAGGATCCAGTTGTCATGGTACACGTAGGTACCAATGACGTACGTAGAACTAAGAAAGAGTTTATGCTGAGAGAGTTTGAACAGCTAGGAACTAAATTGAAAAGCAGAACCACAAAGGTAATAATCTCTGCATTATTACCTGAGCCACGAGCAAATTGGCATCGGGTCAATAGAATCAGGGAGATGAATGTGTGGCTCAGAGGTAGGTGTGGGAGAAGTGGATTTTGATTCATGGGGGCACTGACACCAATACTCGGGAAAGAGAGAGCTGTTCTGTGGGGACGGACTACACCTGAACTATGCTGGGACCAGAGTTCTAATGAACCGACTAACTAGGGAGGTAGACAGGGCTTTAAGCTAAATAAGGGTGGGGGTGGGGGATGGGAGGGGAGGGGAGGGGGGAGTGGGGGGGGACGGTCGCAATAGAGAGCAATCTAGAATGCTAAAGAGAGAAGAAAAGGAAGCAATGCAGGAAAGTGATTGTGGTAAGGATAACCAGATTGTGTCAGGAAGGGACAGAGCATACACAAAACAGAGTGCACTAACACATAGGGTCCAGGTAAGAAAAAAAATGATAAGACAAATAGGGCTGTAGTACAAAATAATGTTACGATGTCTAATAATGTTAAAATGACAAATCTAAAAGCACTGGAACTGAATGCACGAAGCATCTGTAATAACGTAGACGAATTAACAGTGCAAATAGATGTAAATGGATACAATATAGTTGCAATTATGGAGACATGGTTGCAGGGTGACCAGGGCTGGGAACTGAATATCCAAGGATATTCGATATTTAGGAACGACAGGCAAAAAGGAAGAGGGGGTGATGTGGTGTTGTTAGTGAAGGATGAAATCAGAGCAATAGTGAGAAAGGATATTGGCTCAGAAAATCAAGATGTAGAATCAGTCTGGGTGGAGCTAGGGAGCACCAAGGGGCAGAAAGCATTGGTGGGAGTTGTCTATAGGCCTCCAAACAGTAGTGGTAATGTAGGGGATGGCATCAAACAGGAAATTAGAGATGCATGCAACAAGGGTACGACAGTAATCGTAGGTGACTTTAATCTACATATAGACTGGCCAAACCAAATTAGTAATAATACTGTGGAAGATGAATTCCTGGAGTGTGTACGAGATGGTTTTTTAGACCAGAATGTTGAGGAGCCTACGAGGGAACAGGCTATCCTAGGTTGGGTATTGTGTAATGAGAAGGGGTTAATTAACAGTCTTGTTGTGCGGGGTCCTTTAGGGAAGAGTGACCATAACACGATTGAATTCTTTATTAAGATGGAAAGTGAAGTAGTCCAATCCAAAACTAGGGTCCTAAATCTAAACAAAGGAAACTACGAAGGTATGAGGAATGAATTGGCTATGATCGATTGGGAAGATTCATTAAATGGCATGACGATGGATAGGCAATGGCTAACATTTAAGGAACGAATGCATGAATTGCAACAGTTATACATTCCTTTCTGGTATAGAAACACAAAAGGAAAAGTGGCCCAACCATGGCTAACAAAATAAATTAAGGATAGTATTAGATCCAAAGAGGAGTCATACAAAGTTGCCAGAAAAAGTAGCAAGCCTGAGGATTGGGAACAGTTTAGAATTCAGCAAAAAAGAACCGAGAGATTGATTAAGAGGGTAAAAATAGAGTATGAGAGTAAAGTTGCAAGGAACATAAAAACTGACTGCAAAAGTTTCTACAAATACATAAAAAGAAAAAGATTAGTGAAGATAAATGTAGGTCCTTTATAGACAGAAATGGGAGAATTTGTAATGGGGAACAAAGAAATGACAGAACAATTAAATAAATACTTCGGTTCTGTCTTCACGGAAAGGATACAAATAACGTCCCAGAAATTCTAGGGAAACAAGGGTCTAGTAAGCAAGAGAAATGAAAGGAAATGATTATTAAATAAGAAAATGCTGGAGAAACTAATGGGACTAAAGGCCGATAAACCCCCAGGGCCTGATGATCTGCATCCCAGAGTACTAAAAGAGGTAGCCATGGAAATAGTGGATGCATTGGTTGTCATCTTCCAAAATTCTATAGATTATGGAACAGTTCCTGCAGATTGGAGGGTGGCAAATGTAACCCCACTATTTAAAAAAGAAGGGAGAGAGAAAGCAGAACGTCAGACAGACTGGTTAGCCTGACATCAGTAG
This sequence comes from Pristiophorus japonicus, assembly GCF_044704955.1. NCBI lineage: Eukaryota > Metazoa > Chordata > Chondrichthyes > Pristiophoridae > Pristiophorus > Pristiophorus japonicus. The sequence goes on along the minus strand of NC_091985.1, from coordinate 197,105,183 downwards.
TAGGGAAAATGCTAGAGTCTATTCTAAAGGATGTGATAACGGCACACTTTGATAATATCAACGGGATTAAACAAAGTCAACATGGATTTATGAAAGGAAAATCATGTTTGACAAACCTACTGGAGTCTTTTGAGGATGTAACTGATAGAATAGATAAGGGAGAACCAGTGGATGTAGTGTATTTGGATTTTCAGAAGGCCTTTGATAAAGTCCCGCATAAGAGGTTAGTGTACAAAATTAAAGCACATAGGATTGTGGGTAATGTATTGGCATGGATTGAAAATTGGTTAACATAGGAAACAGAGAGTAGGAATAAACGGGTATTTTTCGGGATGACGGGCAGTGACTAGTGGGGTACCACAGGGATCAGTGCTTGGGCCCCAGCTATTCACAATATATACAAATGATTTGGATGAGGGAACCAAATGTAATAATTCCAAGTTTGCCGACAACACAAAACTAGGTGGGATTGTGAGTTGTGAGGAGGATGCAAAGACGCTGCAAGGTGATTTAGATAGTTTGAGTGAGTGGGCAAACACATGGCAGATGCAGTATAACGTGGATAAATGTGAAGTTATCCACTTTGTTTGGAAAAACACAAGGACAAAGTATTATTTAAATTGTTGTGACTTGGGAAGTGTTGATGTACAGAGAGACCTGGGTGTCCTTGTACACCAGTCATTGAAAGCAAACATGCAGGTGCAGCAAGCAGTTAGGAAGGCAAATGGTATGTTGGCCTTCATTGCAAGAGGATTTGAGTACAGGAGCAAGGATGTCTTACTACAATTATACAGGGCCTTGGTGAGACCGCACCTGGAGTACTGTGTGCAGTTCTGGTCTCTTTACCTAAGAAAGGATATACTTGCCATAGAGGGAGTGCAGCGAAGGTTCACCAGACTGATTCCTGGGAGGACAGAACTGTCGTATGAGGAGAGATTGGGTCGACTAGGCCTGTATTCACTAGAGTTTAGAAGAATGAGAGGGGATTTCATTGAAACGTATGCGGGCAAGATGTTTCCCCTGGCTGGGAAGTCTAGAACAAGGGGTCACTGTCTCAGGATATGGGGTAAGAAATTTAGGACCGAGATGAGGAGAAATGTTTTCACTCAGTGTGGTGAACCTGTGGAATTCTCTACAACAGAAGGCTGTGGAGGCCAAGTCACTGAATATATTTAAGAAGGAGATAGATAGATTACTAGGCACAAAAGGCATTAAGGTGTATGGGGGAAACAAGGGAATATGGTGTTGAGATAGAGGATCAGCCAGGATCATGTGGCAAAAACAGAAAGGCAGAATATTATCTGAATGGTGACAGATTAGGAAAAGGGGAGGTGCAACGAGACCTGGGTGTCATGGTATATCAGTCATTGAAGGTTGGCATGCAGGTAGAGCAGGCGGTGAAGAAGGCAAATGGTATGTTGGCCTTCATAGCGAGGGGATTTGAGTATAGGAGCAGGGAGGTCTTACTGCAGTTGTACAGGGCCTTAGCGAGGCCTCACCTGGAATATTGTGTTCAGTTTTGGTCTCCTAATCTGAGGAAGGACGTTCTTGCTATTGAGGGAGTGCAGTGGATGTTCACCAGACTGATTCCCGGGATGGCGGGACTGACATATGAGGAGTGACTGGATCGACTGGGCCTGTATTCACTGGAGTTTAGAAGGATGAGAGGGGATCTCATAGTAACATATAAAATACTGACAGGACTGGACAGGTTAGATGTAGGAAGAATGTTCCCGATGTTGGGGAAGTCCAGAACCAGGGGTCACAGTCTAAGGATAAGGGGTAAGCCATTTAGGACCGAGATGAGGAGAAACTTCTTCACTCAGAGAGTTGTTAACCTGTGGAATTCCCGACCGCAGAGAGTTGTTGAGGCCAGTTCATTAGATGTATTCAAGAGGGAGTTAGATATGGCCCTTAAGGGATCAGGGAATATAGCCCTTAAAGGGATCAAGGGGTATGGAGAGAAAGCAGGAAAGGGGTACTGAGAGAATGATCAGCCATGATCTTATTGAATGGTGGTGCAGGCTCGAAGGGCCGAATGGCCTACGCCTGCACCTATTTTCTATTTGTCTATGTTTCTATCTGTCTGAACCCGCCCCCCTCCCCACCCCTGCCCCCTGGAGTGGCTCATAGCCTTTGAAATCTTTGTGAAAAATGATATTTCGTTTTCCCGCTCCAAGGCCTTGCAGCTGGAGAGACAATGGTTGCTGACTACTGGATATCTGTCGTTTCCTGAGTTCATGGCCCCCATGGTGAACCTGTGGAATTCTCTGCCACAGAAACTTGTTGAGGCCAATTCACTAAATATATTCAAAAAGGAGTTAGATGTAGTCCTTACTACTAAGGGGATCAAGGGGTATGGCGAGAAAACAGGAATGGGGTACTGAAGTTGCATGTTCAGCCATGAACTCATTGAATGGCGGTGCAGGCTCGAAGGGCCGAATGGCCTACTCCTGCACCTATTTCCTATGTTTCTATGTTTCTATTAGCAGGTAATGGGTTTCAATCTCAAACCGATCTTGCTTAACTGGCTTATCCCCTGGAAGACAATGTCCCGGCCATTTCCTGCCTTGTTTTTATTTTGATTTTATTTGTATTTTTTTTTGTGGTTTTTTTTGGGGCACTAAAACCACAAATTATACAAGTCAACAGATCAACAACTCTTTTGTAGCAAAACAAAACAGTTCGATCCAGTGTCCCCTGATCTGGGGGACACTCCAAACACTTATCAAGGTCCTTTCTTTGGGTTTTTTAAAAATGTTTTTTTGTGTGTTTGTACCAGTTTCGGTTGGGACTGTCATGACTGCAAAGGCACAGTGTCTCTGGCTTACCTCTCGGGGTATTGTTCCCAGTAATCACGTTAGATGGTGATGACATCAATCAGCCTGGGTTCCCTTTCACCCAGCCTGTCAGTGTGAAATGGTCATTTGCATATGAATGCACATTAGTTCGGGTAGCCTGGCTCAAACTCCTGCCAGTCAATCCGATTCCCTAAGCCACCCTCATAAACTTGCCAAACAGTACAGTTCTTACTCGGAGGTTTTGGCTTTAAGGATTTAAAGTATTGTTCATCAAAATGGCCAGAAAGCTGGTGCTACACCAGAATCAACTTAGCGAACCTTCTCTGAACAGCCTCCAATGCAAGTATATCCGTCCTTAAAAACAGAGACCAAAACTGTACGCGGTACACCAGGTCCCACGTTGGACTCTTCAGTCGCCTGAGAACGCATCTTAGTGTGGAAGCAAGTCATCCTCGGCTCTGTGGGATTGCCTCAGAAGAAGAATATATTAAGTATAAACATTGAATTAAAAGCCGCTCCCCACCCCCCCCCCCCCCCCCGCCACCCCAGGCAGCATGCCTGATTTTCTTTGCTGGACTAAATATTGGGGGCGGCATGGGTTGGGGGAGGATGGGAGGGGCTGCCGTTTATCTGTGTGAGCTCCATACTTCCCCCTGATTTCCTGAATGTGTTCACCCAGACCCATGCTTTGGAATTCTGTACACACTAATCCTGATAAAGTGGTGCGCAGGTCTGTGCAGAGAGAGAGAGGGAGAGATAGTGAGGGAGAGAATAACTGACAGAGAGAGAGAGGGAGAGAACGTGAGGGAGGGAGCGGCTGACAGAGAGAAAGAGAGAGACAGAGAGAGAAAGAGACAGAGAGAGAATCAAAGAGTGACAGAGACCAAGAGAAAGAGAGACAGTGACAGAGAGACAGAGAGAGTGAGAAAGAGACATAGAGAGAGAGAGAGAATCAAAGAGTGATAGAGAGAGAGACCAAGAGAAAGAGAGACAGAGACAGAGGCAGAGACAGAGTGAGAAAGAGAGAACGAGAGACAGAAAGTTAGACAGACAGTGAGAGAGAGACACTGAAAGACAGAGAGAGAGGCCAAGTGAGACAGAGAGAGCGCGGAGATAGAGACAGAGACAGATAGAGGAGAAAGAGTGGGAGAAAGAGACAGGTACAGAGAAGGAGAGTGATGAGACAGCGAGAGAGAAAATAGAGACAGAGATCCAGACAGATAGAGTGAGGGAGGGAGGAAGAGAAAGGGAGCGAGAGAGACTGAGCGAGAGAGTGTGACAGACTGACCAAGAAAGGAACAGATAAAGAGAGAAAGACAGAAAGTCAGAGAAAAACAGAATGAGAGAGACAGAGGGAAACAAAGAGGGGGAGCAAGAGTGAGAGAGAGAGAATGACAGACTGACAGCGAGAGAGAGAAAGACAGAGAAAGTGAGGGAGAGACAGAGAAAGAGAGATAGAGGGAGGGAGAGAAAGACAGACAGACATAGAGAGAGTGAGAGAGAGACAGAGAAAGTGACGGAGAGACAGGGAGAAAGAGAGAAAGATAGAGAGGCAGAGCGAGAGAGACAGATGGAAACAGAGGGAGGGAGAGTAAGACAGAGACAGGGAGAGAGCGCGACAAAGTGAGGGAGAGACGGGGAGAAAGATAGAGAGACAGAACGAGAGAGACATAGATAGATAGAGAGAGATAGAGACATACATAGATAGAGACAGAGATGGAGAGACATAGAGAGAGAGATAGTGCGAGGGAAGGAGAGCAAAGGAAGACAGGCAGAGAAAGTGAAGGGAGAGAAAGCGAGATTGATGGAGAGTGAGAGAGCATTGTACATCGAGTGAGCGATGTGCAGAGAGGAATATTTGAAGGAGCAGAGTTCAATGGAATGAAACGGGTCGGGTTCTGTGAGGGGTGACTACAATTCACAAGCACTTCATTGACTGTAAAGCACTTTGGGACGTCGTGAGAACGTGAAAGGTGCTATATAAATGCAAGTCTTTCTTTCGACCATCAACACCATCTATTTCCTGCTCCGTACCATCACCTGACTCTGCCCCTGCCTCAGCTCATCTGCTGCTGAAACACTCATCCGTGCCTTTGTTACCTCCAGACACGACTATTCCAACACACTCCTGGCTGGCCTCCCATATTCTACCCGACATAAACTAGAGGTGATCCAAAACTGGGCTGCCTGTGTCCTAACTCACATCCAGTCCTGCTCACACATCACCCGCTGTGCTCGCTGCCCCGTGTCTTAACTCGCACCGAGTCCCGCTCATCCATCACCCCCTGTGCACGCTGACCCATGTCCTAACTCGCGCCCAGTCCCGCTCACTCATCACCCCCTGTGCTCGCCGCCCCATGTCCTAACTCGCATCAAGTCCCGCTCATCCATCACCCGCTGTGCTCACTGCCCCGTGTCTTAACTCGCACCGAGTCCGGCTCACCCATCACCCCCTGTGCTCACTGCCCCGTGTCTTAACTCGCGCCGAGTCCCGCTCACCCATCACCCCCTGAGCTCACTGCCCCCTGTCCTAACTCGCATCAAGTCCCGCTCATCCATCACCCCCTGTGCTCACTGCCCCGTGTCTTAACTCGCGCCGAGTCCCGCTCACCCATCACCCCCTGTGCTCACTGCCCCGTGTCCTAACTCGTGCCGAGTCCCGCTCCCCCATCACCCCGTGCTTGCTGCCCCGTGTCTTCACTCGCACCGAGTCCCGCTCACCCATCACCCCCTGTGCTCGCTGAACCATGTCCTAACTCGCATCAAGTCCCGCTCATCTATCACCCCCTGTGCTCACTGCCCCGTGTCCTAACTCGCGCCCAGTCCCGCTCACCCATCGCTCCCGTGCTCACTGACCTGTGTCCTAGCTCACACCGAGTCCCGCTCACCCATCACTCCTTGTGCTCACTGACCCGTGTCCTAGCTCACACCGAGTCCCGCTCACCCATCACCCCCTCTGCTCACAGCCCTGTGTCCCAACGCGCACCGAGTCCCGCTCACCCATCACTCCCTGTGCTCACTGACCCGTGTCCTAGCTCACACCGAGTCCCGCTCACCCATCACCCCCTCTGCTCACAGCCCTGTGTCCCAACTCGCACCGACTCCAGCTCACCCATCACCCCCTGTGCTCACTGACCCGTGTCCTAGCTCACACCGAGTCCCGCTCACCCATCACCCCCTCTGCTCACAGCCCTGTGTCCCAACTCGCACCGAGTCCAGCTCACCCATCACCCACTGTGCTCACTGCCCCGTGTCCTAAATCACAGCAAATCCCACTCACCCATCACCCCCTGTGCTCACTGCCCTGTGTCCCAACTCGCACCGAGTCCCGATCACCCATCACCCCCTGTGTTCGCTGACCCGTGTCCTAACTCGTACCGAGTCCCGCTCACCCATCACCCGCTGTGCTCGCTGCCCCGTGTCCTAACTCGCACCGAGTCCCACTCACATATCACCCCCTGTGCTCACTGCCCCGTGTCCTAACTCACATCTAGTCCCGCTCACCCATCACCCCCTGTGCAAACTGACCCGTGTCCTAACTCACACCGAGTCCCACTCACCCATCACCCCCCTGTGCTCACAGCCCTGTGTCCCAACTCGCACCGAGTCCCGCTCACCCATCACTCCCTGTGCTCACTGACCCGTGTCCTAGCTCACACCGAGTCCCGCTCACCCATCACCCCCTCTGCTCACAGCCCTGTGTCCCAACTCGCACCGAGTCCAGCTCACCCATCACCCACTGTGCTCATTGCCCCGTGTCCTAAATCACAGCAAATCCCACTCACCCATCACCCACTGTGCTCACTGCCCTGTGTCCCAACTCGCACCGAGTCCCGATCACCCATCACCCCGTGTTCGCTGACCCGTGTCCTAACTCGTACCGAGTCCCGCTCACCCATCACCCACTGTGCTCGCTGCCCCGTGTCCTAACTCGCACCGAGTCCCGCTCATCCATCACCCCCTGTGCTCACTGATCCGTGTCCTAACTTGCACCGAGTCCCGCTCACCCATCACCCCCTGTGCTCGCTGACCCATGTCCTAACTCGCACCGAGTCCCACTCACCCATCACCCCCTGTGCTCACTGCCCTGTGTCCTAACTCGCACCGAATCCCACTCACCCATCACCACCTGTGCTCGCTCCCCTGTGTCCTAACTCGCACCGAGTCCCACTCAGCCATCACCCCCTGTGCTCACTGGCCCGTGTCCTAACTCGCACCGAGTCCCGCTCACCCATCACCCGCTGTGCTTACTGCCCTGTTTCCTAACTCGCACCCAGTCTTGCCTACCCATCACCCCCTGTGCTCGCTGACCCGTGTCCTAATTCGCATCAAGTCCCTCTCACCCATCACCCCCTGTGCTCACTGCCCTGTGTCCTAACTCGCATCAAGTCCCACTCACCCATCACCCCCTGTGCTCACTGCCCCGTATCCTAACTCGCACTGAGTCCCGCTCACCCATCACCCCCTGTGCTCACTGACCCGTGTCCTATCTCGCACTGAGTCCCGCTCACCATCACCCACTGTGCTCACTGACCCGTGTCCTAACTCGCACTGAGTCCCGCTCACCCATCACCCCCTATGCTCACTGACCCGTGTCCTAACTCGCACCGAGTCCCGCTCACCCATCACCCCCTGTGCTCACTGACCTACATACGTTGTGAAAGTTACTGTATAAATGCAGATTTCCTCGTTCTTTCCCCAATATTTATATCAGTTTATCAATGGAATTTTTCTTCATGTTTGTCAGAAATAACAGAAACTTGTATTTATATCGCACCTTTAACATAGTAAAATGTCCCAGGGCGCTTCACATTTTCAACATCGAGCCATGTCAGAAGAAATTACGGCAGATGACAAAAAACTTGATTAAAGAGCTTGGTTTTAAGGAGTGTGTTGAAGGAGGAAAGAGAGGTAGAGAGGTTTAGGGAGGGAGTTCCAGAGCTTGTAGCCCAGGCAGCTGAAGGCATGGCCACTGATGGTTGAGCGATTATAATCAGGGATGCTCAAGAGAGCAGAATTGGAGGAGCGCAGATATGTCAGTAGGTTGTGGGGTTGGAGATGATTCATCATCATCATAGACAGTTCCTCAAAATCGAGGAAGACTTGCTTCCACTCCAAAAATGAGTTCTCAGGTGACTGAACAATCCAATACAGGAATTACAGTCTCTGTCACAGGTGGGACAGACAGTGGTTGAAGGAAAGGGTGGGTGGGACTGGTTTGCCGTACGCTCTTTCCGCTGGTTGCGTTTCCGTTTTCTGCATAGTCTCGGCGCCAAGTTGGAGGAGGTTACAGAGATAGGGAGGGAGCGAGGCCATGGAGGGATTTGTAAACAAGAATGAGAATTTTGAAATCGAGGCGTTGCTCAACAGGAAGCCAATGTAGGTCAGCGAGCACAGTGGGTGATGGGTGAGCGGGACTCGGTGCGAGTTAGGACACAGGGCAGTCGAGTTTTGGATCACCTCTAGTTTACGTTGGGTAGAATGTGGGAGGCCAGCCAGGATTGCGTTGGAATAGTCAAGTCTAGAGGTAACAAAGGCATGGATGGGGGTTTCAGCAGCAAATGAGCTGAGGCAGGGGCGGAGGCGGGCGATGTTACAGTGGTGGAAATAGGCGGTTTTAGTTATGCTGCAGACATGTTGTCAGAAGCTCATTTCAGAGTCAAATGCGACACCACGGGTTGCAAACAGTTTGGTTCAGCCTCAGAATGAAGTTGGGGCGAGGGATGGAGTCAGTGACGAGGGAATGGAGTTTGTTGCGGGGACCGAAAACAATGGCTTCGGTCTTCACCATATTTAACTGGAGAAAATTTCGGCTCTTTCAAGTGCTGGATGTCGGACAAGCAGTCTGACAATTTGGAGACTGTGGTGGGGTGCAAAGAAATGGTGATGAGGTACAGCTGGTTGTTGTCAGTGTACATGTGGAAACCGACGCTGTGTATTCAGAAAGCCCTGAAACAGTTTCACAGGAAGTGAGACCACAATAAAACTTAAAGTTGGGTGCAGTTTTCGCTGTAGTGTTTTGAGTCACATAGCACTGTAGAGACAGAACGACAGTTTGCACCGTTCTAGCCTTGAAGGTCCCGTGCCCCACATAGACCCAATATCCGGGGGGAAGCAGCACAGAGCCGGCAATGAAAATCAACTGAGACCGTGTGTCGCAATATGCGAGGAGGCCGTGGGTAGGGGAAAGCCAAATACTTGGATTGCTGGTGAGGGGAGCAGCGATAGAGTTGGTGTGGCTGGGTGTGATCAATGGACAGAAGATTAATGGGTTTGTGTGCTGAACCCTTCTCTGGCTAGTTCCTTGGAGCTGCTGACCCCTGTGAAATACACAGGTTAACGGCATTGCTGAAATGAGAGAGTCTGATAGACAGAGGGGCGCATGGCTGAGACACAGGGATTGAGGGGGCGAGACAGAGGGAGAGGGAGCTAGTGGGGAAAGAGAGCCACAGTGAATGAGAGGAGAGAGAGTGAGAGATTGTGGGGGAGAGAGAGGGAGACAGAGTGAGAGAGGGAGAAGGGTGAGAGAGGGGAGAGAGAGAGAGAGAGAGACAGAAGGAAAGAGAGAGAGCGGGGAAAGAGCGACAGTGAATGAGAGGAGAGGGGGAGAGATTGTGTGGAAGAGAGGGAGAGAGTGAGAGAGGGGGAAGAGAGAGACAGAGAGGAGAGAGAGAAAGCGGGGAAAGAGCGCCAAATGAATGAGACGACAGAGAGATTGTGAGAGAGAGAGAGAGATAGAGTGAGAGAGAGAGACAGAGAGAAGAGAGAGATAGCAGGGAAAGAGGACGACAGTGAACGAGAGGAGAAAGAGAGAGATTGTGTGGAAGAGAGAGCGATTGAGTGGGGGGAGAGAGAGAGACAGAGAGGAGAGAGATAGCGGGGAAACAGCGCCAAATGTATGAGAGGAGAGAGAGATTGTGAGGGAGAGAGAGATAGAGTGAGAGAGGGGGAGAGACAGAGACAGAGAGGAGAGAGAGATAGTGGGGAAAGCGAGCGACAGTGAATGAGAGGAGAGAGAGAGACCGAGTGAGAGAGGGAGAGAGAGAGAGGGACAGAGAGAAAGCGATTATGAGGAGAGTGAGACAGAGTAAGAGAGGGGGCAAAGAGATTGTGGGGGAGAGCGAGAATGAGAAAGAGAAGGTGAGAGACTCAGAGAGGAGAGAGAGACAGTGTGAGAGGGAGGAAGGGAGGCGGAGAGGAGACAGAGATAGAGGGATGCGAGAGAGATGGATTGGGAAGAGGGACAGAGAGCGGAGAGACAAAGAGTGGAGAGACAGAGAGGGGAGAGGAAAAGGCAGAGCGAGGAGAGAGGGAGTCAGGCAAACAGGATAAAGAGAGAGAGTGAGAGAAACAGACAGAGAGCGAGGAGACAGACAGACAGAGAGAGAGAGAGAGGGAGGGGGAAAGAAACAGAGAGAGAGAGAGAGGGAAGGGGAAAGGAACAGAGAGAGAGAGAGGGGGAAAGAAACAGATAGAGAGAAAGAGGGGGAAAGAAACAGAAAGAGAGAGGGAGGGGAAAAGGAACAGAGAGAGAGAGAGGGGGAAAGAAACAGAGATAGAGAGAGAGAGGGGGAAAGAAACAGAGATAGAGAGAGGGAGGTGGAAAGGAACAGAGAGAGAGAGAGGGGGAAAGAAATAGAGATAGAGAGAGAGGGAGGAGGGAAAGAAACAGAAAGAGGGAGAGAGAAGGGGAGAGAGAGAAATATAAATAGTGAGACTAGAGTGGAAATGACTATCCCAGCTGTAGCAAGCTGTAACACATTCATTTGCTGTTTCTCTGTCTCCTATTGCAATGGAAGGATTGACTCATTTGCGGTAAAGATGTTGATGCCACATTGAAACGGTCAGAGGACAGTTACATCAGCACGTTGCCCGCTGATAACACCAACTGTCATTTCCAGACTTTAGCTAATAACACATCTATAAAACGCTGTTACCAGCAAACCGATTGCCCCTCACTGCTCAAATGTCAAACAACTGTGTAAGGAAATATCTTTCAATTCAATGAAATGACTGCTCGTGATTCAGGCTCGAGCGCATTGTCCAAAATGCCCGTTTATTGGCTCAGACACCGATAGTATAATAACCAATAGCGTGATACAATAGACTCATACAACCTGGTCTCCTGCAGGTGTAGGTGTTGGACCTCTGCGTCTCCTCTCAGCTCTCACTACAAATCCCATTCTGTTTATCCCTCTTTTGTTCTCTGTCACATCTTCAACAACCCTTCCAGGCGTCCTTAAAGCACCCTCCCCTTTAACATGAGCCACATCAAATGATGCCCAGAGTTATTGTTTAAAATGGGTTCCTGGGATGTGGGCCTTGCCCACAAGGCCAGCATTTATTGGCCATCCCTAATTGCCCCTGAGACGGTGGTGGTTGTAATGTATGCACCTGTGAGTATGGATGATCCATAATGTGTAGTGTGATTGTTAAACCTTTGCTAATAAACCAATTAGTTCTTAATAGCAATGTGTTGCTATGGAAATGAATGAGAAAGTTGTCGACTGCAGGAAGATGCCAATGTACTGGTCAGGTGGGCAGAACAGTGGCAAATGGAATTCAATCTGGAGAAGTGTGAGGTAATGCATTTGGGAAGAGCTAACAAGGCCAGGGAATACACATTAAATGGTAGGACACTGAGAAGTGTAGAGGAACAGAGGGACCTTGGAGTGCAGGTCCACAGATCCCTGAAGGTAGCAGGCCAGTTAGATAAGGTGGTTAAGAAGGCATATGGAATATTTGCCTTTATTAGTCGAGACATAGAATATAAGAGCAGGGAAGTTATGCTTGAACTGTATAAAACACTAGTTAGGCCAGTGCTAGAGTACCGTGTGCAGTTCTGGCCACCGCATTACATCATCATTATAGGCAGTCCCTCGAATCGAGGATGACTTGCTTCAACGTCAAGAAGTTCACAGGTGTTTCAATGAAGGACCAAATATTTCAGGTCCTGAACTACATGTTGAAGGGTGGAAGATGCCTGTGCGTGGATTTTTTTTAACGTGCGGTGGTCGTTGCACACCAGCCACCACACGGGCTTGACAGAGCTAGGTCTTGGGTCCAGTGGCAAGGGTTAACCAAGACGACTGGAGACCTGCTCTGCTGCATGGACCTAGTGCGCACACATATCGCAGTGTGGGCTGGGCCCGTGCTGCCCCTGGGCCCCTGGCCCCGAACTCACGCCTCCCCCGGGCAACACAACAGTACAGTTTACAACAGTTACAACCCTGGCTTGTCCAACAAGCCCCTGTCATGCTGACTTACCACGACCTAAAGACACCCTCCCGTGACCTAAACTCTCACCGGACCCTTCCAACGCTAAACGCCCTCTGGTTTGGTAAGAACATACAGGCACCCCTTTCCCAGTGAAATGGTTTTGTGGGGATGTAGACTCGGCAATGCTCACCTAGCTTGCCCTTGATCTTGCTTGCAGCTTCTTCCCGTACATCTCGGCTCCCTGGTTCCATACCGGCCTTGCGGTACGTGAGTCCCAGTCTGAATCGAAGTCTGTCTCGATTGGAAGAGCAAGGCTCAGCTCCTCTTGACTTTTTTTTTACAAAAATATACTATGTTCATCTAAAATTTTCACGATACATTGGAAAATAGTTTAGTTCCTTGCAGTCAGCAATTCCATACAATTCATTTAGATGCTGGCAGCAGTTCCATACAATGCACTAGCGTGCATTTCATTTCAAGGTACAGTTTTGTACAATCTTTAAATCACGTTACATGTAGCACTGTGCAAATAAGGGTATTACATGGAGCAGATGGGAACAGGTTTACATTACATTCCAGGATACATTTCAATACCGATCACCAATCACGTTACATGTAGCACTGTGCAGATGAAAGCAGTATACGGATCGGATGAGAATACATTTAGATGACTTTACAAGTTACTGAACAGTGCAGAGACTTTCGTTATACATGGCACAACACAGGTGTGTTTCAGTACATGGTGCTCTATGTATACAAGCAGATTAACAAGTACAGCCCGAGGGGAAGGTCTGATTCCATCCCCTGGGTTTACCGTGGCGGAAGGGCCTTAAACTCTGGCTGTTCCCCATCGTGCCTTTGCAGCGACTGCACCAACCTTTGGTGTGTCCCTCAGCACGTACTCCTGGACCTTGGCTTGTGTCAGTCTGCAACACTCGGCCGTGGACATCTCCTTGCTCTGGAAGACCAGCAAGTTTCAGGAAGACCAAAGTGCGTCTTTCACCGAGTTGATGGCTCTCCAGCAGTAGATGATGTCTGTCTTGATGTTCTGTTGTGGTGAGGGCAGAAGAGAGAGAGAGAGAGAGTTGCCCAAAACGGCTCTCTGATGTATCCCTCCAATACACAGACCGCTGTCAGTGTTTTAATGGATGCAGGATCACAGGGCATGGTTTCCAAGCTTCCTCCCAGGTTGGGATGGGTCATCCATTCGAGCCCCTTGTGGTCTCTTCCTGCCTTCTGGGGCCTGACCTCCGTGGTAACAAAAGGTGCTCCAGGTTTGATGTCTTCTTGATATGTTTTAATGTCCTGAATGGTTGGTGATGGCTTCGATCTCGTTTCGATCTCCCAGCCGATTTAACTTAGCCAGTTCATCGTCTCAGAAACCGTGAGTCGCTAGGCTCGTTATCCATTCCTTAGAAGTGAGCCTCCCGGAACATTGTTCCCAAAGACAGGCCGTTACCATATGAATGCAACCTAGTTTTACCATTGCTTCCTCCAAACAGCCTGTCCAGTTATTAAGAAGGGTATATCTAAAAATCCATGGGGTCTGCACATGCTGCTTCAGGTCCCCCTTTGATACTTCAACTTTTCCCATCTCCTTCAGGATTGTGCCTTCGCAAGGCAGGTTTGGAAAGAGATGCAGTGGTTGCTGTCGAGGTTCATCCCGTGCAGCTCCGTAACACAGGACTCTGTGCTCTACGGGCTGTTCCCAGGGACACACACCGAGACAGACATCACCTGCTGCTGGAGGGCCAGCAACTCGGTCAAAGACGCTCTTTGGTCTTGCCGAAACTTGCTAGTCTTCCAGAGCAAGGAAATAGAAACATAGAAACATAGAAACTAGGTGCAGGAGTAGGCCATTCGGCCCTTCTAGCCTGCACCATCATTCAATGAGTTCATGGCTGAACATGCAACCTCAGTACCCCCTTCCCACTTTCTCGCCATACCCCTTGATCCCCCGAGTAGTAAGGACTTCATCTAACTCCCTTTTGAATATATTTAGTGAATTGGCCTCAACAACTTTCTGTGGTAGAGAATTCCACAGGTTCACCACTCTCTGGGTGAAGAAGTTTCTCCTCATCTCGGTCCTAAATGGCTTACCCCTTATCCTTAGACTGTGACCCCTGGTTCTGGACTTCCCCAACATTGGGAACATTCTTCCTGCATCTAACCTGTCTAAGCCCGTTAGAATTTTAAACATTTCTATGAGGTCCCCTCTCATTCTTCTGAACTCCAGTGAATACAAGCCCAGTTGATCCAGTCTTTCTTGATAGGTCAGTCCCACCATCCCGGGAATCAGTCTGGTGAACCTTCGCTGCACTCCCTCAATAGCAAGAATGTCCTTTCTCAAGTTAGGAGACCAAAACTGTACACAATACTCCAGGTGTGGCCTCACCAAGGCCCTGTACAACTGTAGCAACACCTCCCTGCCCCTGTACTCAAATCCCCTCACTATGAAGGCCAACATGCCATTTGCTTTCTTAACCGCCTGCTGTACCTGCATGCCAACCTTCAATGACTGATGTACCATGACACCCAGGTCTCGTTACACCTCCCTTTTCTCCCTTTTCCTAATCTGTCACCATTCAGATAACAGTCTGTCTCTCTGTTTTTACCACCAAAGTGGATAACCTCACATTTATCCACATTATACTTCATCTGCCATGCATTTGCCCACTCACCTAACCTATCCAAGTCACTCTGCAGCTTCATAGCATCCTCCTCGCAGCTCACACTGCCACCCAACTTAGTGTCATCCGCAAATTTGGACATACTACATTTAATCCCCTCGTCTAAATCATTAATGTACAATGTAAACAGCTGGGGCTCCAGCACAGAACCTTGCGGTACTCCACTGGTCACTGCCTGCCATTCTGAAAAGTACCCATTTACTCCTACTCTTTGCTTCCTGTCTGACAACCAGTTCTCAATCCACGTCAGCACACTACCCCCAATCCCATGTGCTGCAGACTGGCGCAATCCAAGATCCAGGAGTACGTGCTGAGGGACGCACTTAAAATTGGTGCAGTCGCCGCAAAGGCACGGTGGGGAAGGGCCACAGTTTAAAGCCCTTCTGCCACCATAAACCCGGGGGCAGGAATCAGTACAAAACTCCCCTGGGGCCGTACTTGTAACTTCATTTTTGTGTGTACATGGAGCACCATGATCTGTCAACACCTATGTCGTGCCATGTACAATGCAAGGTCTGTTTCGTAATGCACGTTGGAAAGGAAAAATGTAAATGTACCGCCACCCATTCCGTGTCCTGTATAGTGACACATGCAATGTAATTTGTCGAATGTACTACAATGTATCCCGTATTGTACCGAATTGTACTTGAAATGAAAAGCAAGGGAATGTATCGAACGGAACTGCCGTCAACACCCAAATGTAGTGTATGGGATTGCTGACCGCAGCTAAACGTACTGAACTGCTTTTGAATGTACTGTACAAATTTTTATATGAATAAAGTATATTTTGAAATTTAAAAAAAACTTCAACTTTTCCCAAACAGAAATATCATCAAAAGTTCCGTCACTGCATGACAAGAAAGATGTGATTGCACTGGAGAGGGTGCAGAGGAAACTTACAGGGATGTTTCTTGGACTGGGGAATTTTGGCTGTGTGAGGAAAGATTGGAGAGGCTGGGTCTGTTTTCTTGGGAACAGAGGAGGCTGAGGGGAGACCTGATTGAGGTGTATCGAATAATGAGACCAGAATCGGTCACAGGCTTGTGAGTTTCGCTGAAGTTCCTGTATGGTTTTCGCTGAAGCGTTTTCAGTCTCGGAGAGGCAGAGCGGCTGTTTACACTGTTCCAGCCTTGAAGTTCATCCCCCCCACACACAGACCCAATACTGGGGGCAGCCGCACAGGGTTAGTAACGAAAAGTCAACCGAGACCGTGTGTCGCAATTTCTGAGGAGGCCGCGGGAAGGAGAAAGCCAAATACTTGGATTGCAGGTGAGGGGAGCGGCGATAGAGTTGCTGTGGCTGTGTGTGATTTATGGACAGAAGATTAATGGCTTTGTGTGATGTTCCCTTCTCTGGCTAGTTCCTCGGAGCTGCTGACCCCTGTGAAATACACAGGTTAACGGCACTGCTGAAATGAGAGAGTCTGGTAGACAGAGGGGGTCATGGCTGAGACACAGGGATTGAGGGGGGAGACAGAGAGAGAGAGGGAGAGGGAGATAGCGGCGAAAGAGCGCCACAGTGAACGACATGAGAGAGACAGCGATTGTGAGGGAGAGAGAGACAGAGTGAGAGAGGGGCAAGGTAGAGACCGAGTGAGAGAGGGGGAGAGAGAGCGAGACAGAGTGAGAGAGGGAAAGAGAGAGGGGAAGAGAGAGAGACAGAGTGAGAGAGGGGGAGTGAGAGAGGGAAAGAGAGAGAGTGAGAGAGGGGGAGAGAGACAGAGTGAGAGAGGGAAAGAGAGAGGGGAAGAGAGAGAGAGAGAGCGAAAGAGAGGGGAAGAGAGAGAGAGCAAGAGGGGACAGAGAAAGAGATTACGGGGAGAGAGAGAGAAAGAGGAGGTGAGAGAGAGAGAGACAGTGTGAGAGGAAGGAAGGGAGATGGAGAGAAGACAGATATAGACTGAGGAGAGGGAAAGAGATGGATTGGGAAAAGAGATAGAAAGGATTAGAGAGACAGAGAGGGGAGAGAAAAAGGCAGAAACGGGAGAGAGTCAGGCAGACAGGATAAAGAGAGCGAGGAGACAGACAGAGAGAGAGAGAGAGAGTCAGGCAGACAGGATAAAGAGAGAGGGAAACAGACAGAGAGCGAGGAGACAGAGAGAAAGAGAGAGTCAGGCAGACAGGATAAAGAGAGAGGGAAACAGACAGAGAGCGAGGAGACAGAGAGAAAGAGAGAGAGAGTCAGGCAGACAGGATAGAGAGAGAGAGAAATAAAGAACGGTATCCAATTCAAAACAAGGGCATACAAAGTGGCTAAAACTAATGGGAGGACAGGAGATTGGGAAGCTTTTAAAAGCCAACAAAAATGACTAAAAAAATGATTAAGAAAGCGAAGATAGACTATGAAAGTAAACCAGCACAAAATATAAAAACAGATAGCAAGTGTTTCTACAGGTATACAAAGATGTGGATTTTTTTCTGCCAAAGCGCATGACCTCACACTTATCAACATTATACTCCATCTGCCAAATCTTGCCCACTCACTTAGCCTGTCAATGTTTTTTTATGACCTCCTCACATATTGCTTTTCCTCCCATCTTTGTATCATCAGCAAACTTGGCTACGTTATACTCGGTCCCTTCTTCCAAATCATTAATATAGATTGTAAATAGTTGTGGTCCCAGCACTGATCCCTGTGGCACCCCACTAGTTACTGGTTGCCAACCCGAGCATGAACCATTTATCCCGACTCTCTGTTCTCTGTTTAGTTAGCCAATCCTCTATCCATGCTAATATATTACCCCCAACCCCGTGAACTTTTATCTTGTGCAGTAACCTTTTATGTGGCACCTTGTCAAATGCCTTTTGGAAGTACAAATACACCACATTCACTGGTTCCCCTTTATCCACCCTGTTCGTTACATCCTCAAAGAATTTCAGCAAATTTGTCAAACATGACTTCCCCTTCATAAGTCCATGCTGACTCTGCCTGACCGAATTTTGCTTTTCCAAATGTCCTGCTACTGCTTCTTTAATAATGGACTCCAACATTTTCCCAACTACAGATGTTAGGCTAACTAGCTTATAGTTTCCTGCTTTTTGTCTGCCTCCTTTTTTAAATAGGGCCGTTAAATTTGCAGTTTTCCAATCTGCTGGGACCTCCCCAGAATCCAGGGAATTTTGGTAAATTACAACCAATGCATCCACTATCCCTGCTGCTACTTCTCTGAAGACCCGAGGATGTAAGGCATCAGGTCCAGGGGATTTATCAGCCTTTAGTCCCATTATCTTACTGAGTATCGCCTCCTTCGTGATTGTGATTGTGTTAAGTTCCTCCCCCTCTATAGCCCCTTGACTATCTATTGTTGGGATATTTGTAGTGTTCTCTACCATAAAGACTGATACAAAATACTTGTTCAGAGTTTCTGCCATCTCCATGTTCCTCATTATCAGTTCCCCAGTCTCTTCCTCTAAGGGACCAACATTTACTTTAGCCACTCTTTTCTTTTTTATATACCTGTAGAAACTCTTGCTATCTGTTTTTATATTTCGTGCTAGTTTATTTTCATAGGGGCTCAATTTTCCCCACAGCACTTTTTTGGCGTACTTGAATAGTGACCTCCGATTTTTCGGCACCTAAGTAGGCCAAAATCCTGTTGGATTGCTTCATTTTGGCCTGGCGTAACCCGATCTTTAGTTTTGGGAGTGGAGCCTTGATCTGCGCCAAAAAGATGGGGCTGCCATTGTAACCAGGGAGACAATGTGAGCTGAGGCTGCAAAGTGAAAGATACAGCCAGCTCCCAACGCATTAAAAGAATTCAAAAACACATCGCAGCAACTTACCTCCAAACCCCGCCCGAAGGGCTTGCCTGGTCTCTGGTTCATATCTCACTCTCGCTCTCTCTCTCTCTCCCTCTCTCTCTTCCTCTCCTCTCTCTCTCTCGCTCATATATAGGACCTGGGACCGGACAGCCTCTCTTGTATGTGTGAGTGAACCGGGAACCAAGAATGGGACGGAACAGCCTTTTCCCCCTTATTCCTTATCTCCACCCAAACTGTTTCAACATCCTGATCATTTGAGCCAATATCATTTTTCATTACCAACAGTGTTACCCCACCTCCTTTTCCTTTCTGTCTGTCCTGCCAAATTGTCAAGGACCCCTGAATGTTTAGTTCCCAGTTGTCACTTTGCAACCACGCCTCTGTTATGGCTATCAGATTATACCCATTTGTAACTATTTGTACTGGCAGCTCATCTAATTTGTTGCGAATGCTGCACGCATTCAGATAAAGAGCTTTTAAATGTGTTTTCTTACCATTTCCTCCTACTATGGCCCCAGTTTCTGACATTCTGTTTACAGATTCTGTCGCTTCCTGTCACGCTCTGGTTTTTGTTTCCCCCAATGCTACCCTGCTCTCTTGCCTTCATCTTGACCTTTGAGTTTTTAGGTTTCTGCTCACCTGAATCCTACCCCCACTACTTAGTTGAAAGCCCTCTCTGCAGCCCTAGTTTTTTGATTTGGCAGGACCTTAGTCCAAGTGGAGTCCGCCCCAACGGAATAGCACCCTCTCATCCCAGTACTGGAGCCAGTGCCCCACGAACCAAAACCCATTTCTCCCACACCAGTCTTTGAGCCACGTGTTCATCTCTCTGATCTTATTTACCGGTTAGTTTAACATCTGTAGTGGGGAAAATGCTTGAAACTATCATTAAGGAAGAAATAGCGGGACATCAAGATAGGAATAATGCAATCAAGCAGACGCAGCATGGATTCATGAAGGGGAAATCATGTTAAAGTAATTTACTGGAATTCTTTGAGGATATAACGAGCATGGTGGATAGAGGTGTACCGATGGGATGATGTGTATTTAGATTTCAAAAAGGCATTCAATAAGGTGCCACACAAAAGGTTACTGCAGAAGATAGAGGTACGCAGAGTCAGAGGAAATGTATTAGCGTGGATAGAGAATTGGCTGCCGAACAGAAAGCAGAGAGTCGGGATAAATGGGTCCTTTTCAGGTTGGAAATCGGTGGTTAGTGGTGTGCCACAGGGATCGGTGCTGGGACCACAACTGTTTACAATATACGTAGGATACCTGGAAGAGGGGACAGAGTGTAGTGTAACAAAATTTGCAGATGACACAACGATTAGTGGGAAAGCGGGTTGTGTAGAGGACACAGAGAGGCTGCAAAGAGATTTAGATAGGTTAAGCGAATGGGCTAAGGTTTGGCAGATGGAATACAATGTTGGAAAGTGTGAGGTCATCCACCTTGGGGAAAAAAAACAGTAAAAGGGAATATTATTTGAATGGGGAGAAATTACAACATGCTGCGGTGCAGAGGGACCTGGGGATCCTTGTGCATGAATCCCAAAAAGTTAGTTTGCAGGTGCAGCAGGTAATCAGGAAGGCGAATGGAATGTTGGCCTTCATTGCGAAAGGGATGGAGTACAAAAGCAGGAGGTCCTGCTGCAACTGTATAGGGTATTGGTGAGGCCGCACCTGGAGTACTGCGTGCAGTTTTGGTCACCTTACTTAAGGAAGGATATACTGGCTTTGGAGGGGGTACAGAGACGATTCACTCGGCTGATTCCGGAGATGAGGGGGTTACCTTATGATGATAGATTGAGTAGACTGGGTCTTTACTCGTTGGAGTTCAGAAGGATGAGGGGTGATCTTATAGAAACATTTAAAATAATGAAAGGGATAGAAAAGATAGAGGCAGAGAGGTTGTTTCCACTGGTCGGGGAGACTAGAACTAGGGGGCACAGCCTCAAAATACCGGGGAGCCAATTTAAAACCGAGTTGAAAAGGAATTTCTTCTCCCAGAGGGTTGTGAATCTGTGGAATTCTCTGCCCAAGGAAGCAGTTGAGGCTAGCTCATTGAATGTATTCAAGTCACAGATAGATAGATTTTTAACCAATAATGGAATTAAGGGTTACGGGGAGCGGGCGGGTAAGTGGAGCTGAGTCCACGGCCAGATCAGCCATGATCTTGTTGAATGGCGGAGCAGGCTCGAGGGGCTAGATGGCCTACTCCTGTTCCTAATTCTTATGTTCTTATGTTCTTACACTATGCAAATTTGCTCGTGGCTCGGGTCGTAATCCAGATATTATTACCTTTGTGGTTCTGCTTTTTAATTTGGCTCCAAGCTGCTAGCAGCTGCTCACAATCCCTCAGCAGAACCTGCTTGTCTATCCTGTCTATGTCGTTGATACCCATGTGGGCCACGACAACTGGATCTACCCCCCCTCCCACCAAAACTTCCTCTCCAGCCCTGAGGAGATGTCCTAAACCCTGGCACTGGGCAGGCAACACAGCCTTCGGGGCTCAGGATCATGGCTGCAGAGAACTGTATCTATCCCCCTAATGATACTGGCCCCTACGACTGCAATGTTTCTTTTTACTGCCCCCTGCACTTGAATGGCCCCCTGTACCACGGCGCTGTGGTCAGTTTGCTCATCCTGCCTGCAGTCCCTGCCTCTCCGTCCACACAGGGAGCAAGAGCCTCGAACCTGTTGGACAAGAGCAAGGCCAGAGGCTCCTCCATCACTACCTCCTGGATCCCCATACCTTCCTCACTAGTAGTCACACCCTCCTGTCCTTGACTACCGACCAAATTGGAATGCATTAATCTAAGGGGTGGGACCCCCTCCTGGAACAGAGTGTCCAGGTAACTCTCCCCCCTCCCTGATGTGTCGCAGTGTCTGCAGCTTGGACTCCAGCTCATCAATGCGGAGCCGGAGTCCCTCGAGCTGCAGATACTTACCGCAGACATGGGCGCCGTGGGCCTCAACGGGGTTCACCAGCTCCCACATGTTGCAGCACTGACACATCACCCGTCCTGCCGTCTTAATGTATTTAACTAATGAATTCTGTTTTATTTGTGGTCCCACCAACGCCACAGGATTCTAACCCTTAGTAAAACGCACACTACTGCTATTTAGTAAACTGGTGACTCAATAAGTAAGCAAGAAAGGAGTGAGAACTCACCAATCAATCACTTCCCTGCTTTCCTGTGACGTCTAGTTGTAGTCGCCCAGTTCCACTTCGTCGCAGTCACCAACCTACTCACCCTGCTCCCTGGAGTGTCTAGCCACTGCCGTTGTCTTTAAGCTGCCTGTGCGGGGGAGGTGCTTACCTGAGGTTGCGGTGATCTGGGTCTGTTTTCTTTGGAACAGAGGTGTCCAAAATTATGAGGGGTCTGGACAGTGGATAGGAAGGACCTGTTTCCTTTGGCAGAGGGGTCAACAACCAGGGGGCATCAATGTAGGAGGTTTAGAGGGGATTTGAGGAGCATTTGTTTCACCCAGAGGGTGGTAGAGGTCTGGAACTCAGTGCCTGAAAGGGTGGTAGAGGCAGAAACCCTCACCACATTTAAAAAGTACTTGGATGTGCACTTAACCTGCAGGATTACGGACCAAGAGCTGGAAAGTGGGATTGGGCTGGATAGCTAATTGAGGTGTGTAAAATTATGAGGGTCAGCTCGGAGAATTGCTCCCTGAAAGCCCTGGGCAGATATGGCCCGCTGATCCGAGCCCTTCTCACCCTCCTCCCTCTTCCAGCGGCTTGTCCTGCTCCACGTGACCTCTGCTCAGTCTCCAAGTCATGTTGTTTTCCAAGGGGAATGTCCGCTAGCGCGCCCGTCTTTGGCAACAAATGGTTTGTGCAGAAGCCTTGAAGACAATGGACAACGGCCTCCAGGACCTGCCACACAACTCGCGCTAGACTTCTGCAACCCGAAAGAACCATGGAAAGCACCAAACTCTTGTAGACCCCTCCCAACAGACCGCAGAAATCAACCAGCAACTTCCTGAAATGTATAAGATTCTGAGGGGGCTGGGCAAGATAGAAACATAGAAACATAGAAAATAGGTGCAGGATTAGGCCATTTGGCCCTTCGAGCCTGCACCGCCATTCAATATGATCATGGCTAATCATGCAATTTCAGAACCCCATTCCTGCTTTCTCTCTATACCCCTTGATCCCTTTAGCTGTAAGGGCTGCATCGAACTCCCTTTTGAATATATCTAATGAACTGGCCTCAACAACATTCTCTGGTAGAGAATTCCACAAGTTCACAATTCTCTGAGTGAAGAAGTTTCTCCTTATCTCGGTCCTAAATCGCTTAGCCCTAATCCTTAGACTGTGACCCCTGGTTCTGGACTTCCGCAATATTGGGAACATTCTTCCTGCAACTAACCTGTCCAATCCCGTCAGAGTTTTATATGTTTCGATGAGATCCCCTCTCATTCTTCTAAATTCCAGTTACATAAGCCTAGTCGATCCAGTCTTTTTTCATATGTCAGTCCCACCATCCCGGGAATCAGTCTGGTGAACCTTCGCTGCACTCCCTCAATAGCAAGAATGTCCTTCCTCTGATTGAGAAACCAAAACTGCACACAATACTCAAGGTGTGGTCTCACCAAGGCCCTGTACAACTGCAGTAAGACCATCCTGTTCCTATACTCAAATCCTCTCGCTATGAAGGCCAGCATGCCATTTGCTTTCATTACTGCCTGCTGTACCTGCATGCCTACCTTCAATGACTGATGTACCATGACACCCAGGTCTTGTTGCACCTTCCCTTTTACTTATCTGTCACCATTCAAATAATAATCTGCCTCCCTGTTTTTGCCACCAAAGTGGATAACCTCACACTTATCTATATTATACTGCATCTGCCATGCATTTTCCCACTCACCTAACCTGTCCAAGTCCCATTGCAGCATCATAGCATCCTCCTCGCAGCTCGCACTGCCACCCAGCTTAGCATCATCTGCAAACTTGGAGATATTACATTCAATTCCTTCGTGTAAATCATTAATGTATATTGTAAATAGCTGGGGTCCCAGCACTGAAACCTGCAGCACCCCAGAAGTCACTGCCTGCCATTCTGAAAAGGACCCGTTTATTCATAATCTTTGCTTCCTGTCTGCCAGCCAGTTCACTATCCACGTCAATACATTATCCCCAATACCATGTGCTTTAATTTTGCACACTAATCTCCTGTGTAGTACCTTATCAAAAGCCTTTTGAATGTCCAAATACATCACATCCACTCGTTCTCCGTTGTCCACTCTACTAGTTACATCCTCAAAAAACTCTAGAAGATTTGTCAAGCATGATTTCCTTTTCATAAATCCATGCTGACTTGGACCGATCCTGTCACTGCTTTCCAAATGCGCTGCTATTACATCTTTAATAATTGATTCCAGCATTTTCCCCACCACCGATGTCAGGCTAACCGGTCTATAATTCCATGTTTTCTCTCTCCCTCCTTTTTTAAAAAGTGGGGTTACATTAGCTACCCTCCAATCCATAGGAACTGATCCAGAGTCCATGGAATGTTGGAAAATGATCACCAATGCATCTACTATTTCTAGGGCCACTTCCTTAAGTACTCTGGGATGCAGACTATCAGGCCCTGGGGATGTATCGGCCTTCAGTCCCTTCAATTTCCCTAACACCATTTCCTGACTAATAAGGATTTCCCTCAGTTCAACCTTCTCGCTAGACCCTCCGTTCCCTGGTATTTTCGGGAGGTTATTCGTGTATTCCTCAGTGAAGACAGAACCAAAGTATTTGTTCAATTGGTCTGCCATTTCCTTGTTCCCCATTATGAATTCACCTGATTCTGACTGCAAGGGACCTACATTAGTCTTCACTAATCTTTTTCTCTTCGCATATCTATAGAAGCTTTTGCAGTCAGTATTTATGTTCCCTGCAAGCTTACTCTCATACTCTATTTCCCCCCTCCTAATTAAACCCTTAGTCCTCCTCTGCTGAATTCTAAATCTCTCCCAGTCCTCAGGTTTGCTGCTTTGTCTGGCCAATTTATTTGCCTCTTCCTTGGATTTAACACTTTCCCTAATTTCTCTTGTTAGCCACGGTTGAGCCACCTTCCCTTTTTTATTCTTCCGCCACACAGGGATGTACAATTGTTGTAGTTCATCCATGTGATATTTAAATGTCTGCCATGGCCGATCCACCGTCAACCTTTTAAGTATCATTCTCCAGTCTATCCTTGCCAATTCACGTCTCATACTGTCAAAGTTTCCTTTCTTTAAGTTCAGGAACCTAGTCTCTGAATTAACTGTGTCACTCTCCATCTTAATGAAGAATTCTACCATATTATGGTCACTCTTCCCCAAGGGGCCCCACGACCAGATTGCTAATTATTCCTCTCTCATTACACAAGACCCAGTCTAGGATGGCCTGCTCTCCAGTTGGTTCCTCGACATATTGGTCTAGAAAACCATCCCTTATACACTCCAGGAAATCCTCCCCCACAGTACTGCTACTAGTTTGGTTAGCCCAATTACTATGTAGATTAAAGTCATTCATGATAACTGCATGATTATTGCATGCGTCCCTAATTTCCTGTTTGATGCCATCCCCAACTACTGTTTGTGGTCTGTACACAACTCCCATGAACGTTTTCTGCCCTTTGGTGTTTCGCAGCTCTACCCATATAGATTCCACATCATCCACGATAATGTCCTTCCTTACTATTGTGTTAATCTCCTCTTCAACCAGTAATGCTACCCCACCTCCTTTTCCTTCCTGTCTGTCCTTCCTGAATATTGAATAACCCTGGATGTTGAGTTCCCAGCCTTGTTCACCATGGAGCCATGTCTCCGTGATCCCAATTACATCGTATCCATTAACAGCTATCTGCGCATTCAATTCACCCACTTTATTACAAATGCTCCTTGCATTGAGACTCAGAGCCTTCAGGCTTGTTTTTTTTAACACTCTTGTTCTTTTAGAATTATGTTGTAATGTGGCCCGTTTTGAGTTTTGCCCTTGATTTCTCTGCCCTCCACTCTTGCTTTTCTCCTTCCTACCTTTTGCTTCTACCTCCTTTTTACTTCCCTCTGCCTCCCTGCCGAGATTCCCATCCCCCTGCCATTTTAGTTTAAACCCTCCCCAACAGCACTAGCAAACACTCCGCCTCGGACATCGGGTCCGGTCCTGCCCAGGTGCAGACCGTCCGGTTTGTACTGGTCCCACCTCCCCCAGAACCGGTTCCAATGTCCCAGGAATTTGAAACCCTCCCCCTTGCTCCATTCCTCAAGCCACGTATTCATCTGAGCTATCCTGCGATTCCTGCTCTGACTAGCACGTGGCACTGGTAGCAATTCTGAGATTACTACCTTTGAGATCCTACTTTATAATTTAACTCCTAGCTCCCTAAATTCAGCTTGTAGGACCTCATCCCATTTTTTACCTGTATCGTTGGTACCTATATGCACCATGACAACTGGCTGTTCACCCACCCCCTCCAGAATGCTCTGCAGCCGCTCCGAGACATCTTTGACCCTTGCACCAGGGAGGCAACATACCATCCTGGAGCCTCGTTTGTGGCCACAGAAATGCCTATCTATTCCCTTACAATAGAATCCCCTATCACTATCGCTCTCCCACTCATTTTCCTGCCCTCCTGTGCAACGGAGACACCCCTGGTGCCATGGACTTGGCTGCTGCTACCCTCCCCTGATGAGCCATCTCCCCCAACAGTACCCAAGGTGGTGTATCTGTTTTGGAGGGAGATGACCGCAGGGAACTCCTGGACTACCTTCCTTCCACTGCTCTGCCTGATGGTCACCCATTCACTATCTGGCTGTGTAACCTTTACCTGCGGTGTGGCCAACTCACTAAACGTGCTATGCACGACATCCTCAGCATCGCGGATGCTCCTCAGTGAATCCATCCGCAGCTCCAGTGCCGCAATGTGGTCTGTCAGGAGCTGCAGCTGGATACACTTCCTGCACGTGTAGTTGTCAGGGACACTGGAAGCGTCCCTGACTTCCCACATAGCACAGGAGGAGCATGACACAGGTCTGGGCTCTGCTGCCATGACTTGACCCTTAAATTAACCTAACTGGTAACAACGCCAAAGGTTTCTCACTGATAAGAAAAAAAAAAGAAAAAGATTAAATTCTCACCAATCCACCAGCCAATCATTTACCCGCTTGGCTGTGACGTCACACTTCGATTTCTTTTTGTTTCTTTGTTTAACCCGCTGCCCCTGCACCAGCTGGCTTCTCCCGCCTACTGGGGCCCTTTTATGGGCCTCGCTGCTCCCGACCTGTTGTTGTTGGGTGAAATCGCACAGAAAATTGACCAAGGAAAGATCTCGTCATTTGGAAAATTGTACGCTGGGATGAGTGTATCTGTACCCCTAAGGGAAATAATGAAGGGCTGGATTTCGGTTTGTCTGATGCCTCAGTTAGCAGCCAGAGGGGGCGTTAATGGGAGTGTAACAGGTTACCAACCGGGAGCGCATGTTTTAGCACCCTGACCCAAAATTTATTCGAGGCTCACCTGGGGGGGGTGGAGGGGGTGAGGTGGGGTGGGGAGGGGTGGGTGTGATGGGGTGGGGTGGGAGGGTGGGGGGGTGGGTGTGGTGGGTGTGGTGGGGTGGGGTGGGGTGGGGGGGTGTGGTGGGGTGGGGTGGGGGTGTGGTGTGGGTGAGGTGGGGGGGTGAGGTGGGGGGTGGGGGTCATGATGTACTCCTGGGGCAACGTCCACACTTGCGGCCCGGTTGGTAACTTTGGTGAGGCCGCCTCATTGAACGCCCACCAATAACAACGTCTGTAAAAATACTCGGTGCAGGTTTGCCGAGTCGTGAGCTGCTGGATACTTAAAGGGATAAGGAAGCGCTTCCCTCGGGGGTAACAGTCAGTGCAATGTTTACATACAGCACGGTGCGTGAGCCTCCGGGTTTGGAGCGGCAGTCCGAAATCGGAGTACAGCTTGAGGAAAAAGTGATTCTGAAAACTTTCACGGGTGCGTTACGAGGCCGGGCCTTTAAGCCTCGGCTTTTCCCGCGATCTCATCGGGACTTCCGTGCAGGCACAATGGGTCCGCCAAATTCACCGACCAAGCTTTCATTATGACCCCCCCCCACCTCCAGGTGTAGTGTGCATCATCACAATCATCATCATAGGCAGTCCCTCGGTATCGAGGAAGACTTGCTTCCACTTTTAACATGAGGTCTTTGGTGGCTGAACAGTCCAATACGGGAACCACAGTGTCTGTCACAGGTGGGACAGACAGTCGTTGAGGGTAAGGGAGGGTGGGACAGGTTTTCCACACGCTCTTTCCGCTGCCTGCGCTTGATTTCTGCACGCTCTCGGCGACGAGACTCGAGGTGCTTCGCGCCCTCCCGGATGCACTTCCCCCAGTTAGGACAGTCTTCGGCCAGGGTCTCACAAGTGTTGGTGGGGATGTCGCACTTTATCAGGGAGGCTTTGAGAGTGTCCTTGTAACATTTCCTCTGCCCACCTGGGGCTCGCTTGCCGTGCAAGAGTTCCGAGTAGAGCGCTTGCTTTGGGAGTCTCGTGTCCGGCATGCGAACTATGTGGCCCGCTCAGCGGAGCTGATCGAGTGTGGTCAGTGCTTCAATGCTGGGGATGTTGGTCGAGGACACTAACGTCGGTGCGTCTGTCCTCCCAGGGGATTTGTCGCGTGCAACGGGTGATTTAGCTCCCCTGTCAACTCTTTGACCGATTCGGACAAATTTCTGGGCAGCTGGGCACAAACTTTATCAAGGTTTCGAAATTGCCCAAATAAAGCGCCAATGAATTTCTCCCCCTGAGTGCTTTTGGGGACAGAGCAGGCAAGTGGGACTAATTAGATAGTGCTACCAAAGAGCTGGCACAGCCATGATGGGCCGAATGGCCTCCTTCTGTGCTGTATCATTCTATGACTGGCCCAAAGAATGGGAGGACAATCGTGTGCTGTTTGTGCCCAGCTTGGCAATAAGCATTTCCACTCTGCCAAACTCTTATTCTGCAGAGGGGAACCCTTCCCAACGTGTAATGCCTGATATGCTCACCCACCCGTCTCTCTTTCAGAAGGTGAATGACCCGCTGACTATTTCCAGAAGGTTTGGGTTTTGATTCCTGTCCGTCAGCGTCTTAAGGAATGAACGGACTGTCTGACTGTGCTGGTCATGTTGAAAGGATATTCTGGCTCAGCTGTGGCTCAGTGGGTAACAACCTTGTCTCTGAATCACCAGGTTGTGGGTTCAGGGCCCACTGCAGGGACTTATTCACAAAACGTTCGAGGGCTGACTCTCCAGTACTGAGGGAGTGCTGCACTGTCGGAGGTGCCGTCTTTCGGGATGAGACGTTAAACCGAGGTGCCGTCTGCTCTCTCAGGTGGCCAATATTTATCCCTCAATCGACATAACGTAACAGATTATCTGATCAATCATCATCATCACAAGCAGTCCCTCGAGTCGAGGATGACTTGCTTCTACGTCAAAACGTTCACAGGTGTTTCAATGAAGGACCTAATATTCCAGATCCCGAACTAAAACTTGAAGGGTGGAAGATGCCTGTGGGTGGATTTTTTTAACGTGGGGTGGCAGTTGCACACCAGCCACCACACGGGTCTTGACAGAGCTAGGTCTTGGTCCAGTGGCAAGGGTTAACCAAGACGACTGGAGACCTGCTCTGCTGCACGGGCCTAGTGCGCACACATAGTGGGCTGGGCCCGTGCTGCCCCTGAGCCCTCGCCTCTCCTGGGCCCCGAACTCTCGCCTCTCCTGGTCATTATCACATTGCTGTTTGTGGGAGCTTGCTGTGCGCAAATTGGCTGCCACGTTTCCCACATTACAACAGTGACTACACTCCAGTAGTACTTCATTGGCTGTACAGCGCTTTGAAACGTCCAGTGGTCATGAAAGGCGCTATATAAACGCAAGTCTTTCTTTTTTTCATTGCAGGTTACAGCAGACCGATTGTCGCAGATTCGATTCCAATCCACAAATATCTGAGAACCGCCACTCCAATCATTGCGGAGGCCCACGGGATATATTCCCATTTTGTCCTGGTCATGGATCCGACAAGCGAATGAAAAGCAGGGGAAAGGAAGCAGATGAATTGACCCCGCATTTGATCAACACGCGTGTGTTTGTGCTCCGACAATGTACGCATCTCACACAGTTTTTGCGTGTGACGGAGTCCATTCGGGAACAATGTTTGCAAAAGTCATGTCCCTGCGCAAGAAAGTGTAGAAACAAAGCTGGGACAGTGAGATCGACACTTGCAGTCAGTGCAGCATGGTGATCTCCCAGGGACAAGGGCGAGTAGCCTCCATCGGGAACTGTTCTTCTGCATCAAGTTATATCAGCAACGGAGAACGGCAGGGTGTGGAGCAGTGTCCCGTCACAAAACCAAAACGCTCCATACTTGGGCATTGCAGACAAAACATATTCGCTAAACCTGGCTCCAGTCACAAAGGAGCTTTGGGAAAACCGACAGGCCGAGCCAGCCTCGCTGAGGTCGGTAACCAAATGGACATCACCATGGCCCTTGGAGATGTGGAGCAGACCCCTGAGCCAGTTGGCTGTTGCGCCCCCTCACGTGTTGCCACTGCGTTCTGGACAAGCAGCGACACGCCATCACCAAGTAACGGGGTCTGCGTCCGTGTGACCCCGGAGAGTGAGGGTCGGGACCCTTTCCCTCCGGCCAACGCGCACCAGGCGGGCAGCAACCCAGGCCCGCCTGCTCGTCTCGGCCCCCACCCTGCCGCACCGGGCAAAGTGGGCGTGAGAGCCAGCATCGGGCCAAAGGGTCCCAGCTTCACTTTCGGGGGTCCTGCAGCACCTGGGGGATTCAAATGGCTATTCGGCAGTAACCGGGGCGCCACCCAGAGCAAGGAGGAGAAACCCAGGGCTCGGGGGAAAGTGAGGGGCGCGCTCTTTACATCACGGTGGGGCAGGGAGAAAGGAAAGGGCTGTGAAATGCCGGGGATCGCGGGTCAGGAGCGGACCCCTCCCACACCGCCGCTGGAGGAGCTGAAACAGCTGGGCGGAGAGGACGCGAGGTCCTTTGGTCATGTTGGTGGACGGCACAGTACAGGTCCTGGTGGTAGGGTGCAGCCCCCCAAACACAGCGACTGAAGGTGGCACTTTCGGGGCATGGGGTGTGACCGAGATGGACGACGACTGTACGAGTGAGAAGGGAGGGCTCACCCGCGAACCACAGAGTCCCAGTGCGGAAACAAACCAGCGCGGCGGTGGGGCAGGGGCACTTGGACAGGCTGCGTTTGGTCACACAGCACCGGGCGGTGAGGGCGCGAAGTCCTTCAGACAAGCTGCTGCCAACCCCTTCGCTTCCAGCGGCACGCCTCAGACGCCAAGGATAACAGATCCGTTCGCTGGTCGTGACTCGGGCTCTGCTGCGATTGCTGAGGGGGTTGTGAGTGGGATGGGCGTCGGTGCAGGGGCGCTGGTAAAATATGGAACAGAGGTCTGTCGGTACAGAAAGGGGTTCAGTCCTCCCTGTACAGGGACACAGGGGCTGCCGAACACCAACACGGAGGAAGACAGGCGCCAGTGGCCAATCAGACGAGGATATGGATACAACGCTGGGAGACGGAGTATCGTCCGCGAAAAAAGCCAAACAGACCCACATCTCTCTCGAAGTCCTCCATGATGTATTCAGCCATATTGACAGCAGCACAGGTAAGTGTACATAGAATCATAGACATTTACAGCACGGAAGGAAGCCATTTCGGCCCATCGTGTCCGCACCGGCCGACCAAGAGCTACCCAGCCTAATCCCACTTTCCAGCTCTTGGTCCGTAGATCTGTAGAGTACGGCACTCAAAGTGCACATCCAAGTATTGTTTAAATGTGGTGAGGGTTTCTGCCTCTACCACCCTTCCAGTCAGTGAGTTCCAGACCCCCACCACCCTCTGGGTGAAGACATTTCCCCTCAAACCCCCTCTAAACCTCCCCCCAATTACTTTAAATCTATGCCCCCTGGTTGTTGACCCCTCTGCCGAGGGAAACAGGCCCTTCCTATCCACTCTATCCGGGCCTCTCATAATGTTATACACCTCGATCAGGTCGCCCCTCAGCCTCCTCTGTTCCAAAGAAAACAGACCCAGCCTATCCAATCTTTCCACATAGCCAAAATTCTCCAGTCCAGGCAACATTTTTGTAAATCTCCTCTGCACCCTCTCCAGTGCAATCACATCTTTCCTGTAATGTGACCAGAACGGCATGCAGTACTCCAGCTGTGGCCTAACTAGTGTTTTATACAGTTCAAGCATAACCTCCTTGCTCTTGTATTCTATGCCTCAACATAAAGGCAAATATTCCACATGCCTTCTGAACCACATTATCTACCTGGTCTGCTATCTTCAGGGATCTGCGGACCTGCATTCCCAGGTCCCTTTGTTCCTCTACACTTCTCAGTGTCCTACCATTTAATGTGTATTCCCTTGCCTTGTTAGCTCTCCCCAAACACATTACCTCACACTTCTCTGGATTGAATTCCATTTGCCACTGTTCTGCCCACCTGACCAGTTCATTGATATCTTCCTGCAGTCTGCAGCTTTCTTCTTCATTATCAACCACACGGCCTATTTTAGTATCATCTGAAAACTTCTTAATCATACCCCCTATATTCAAGTCCAAGTCATTGATGTATACCACAAAAAGCAAGGGACCCAGCACTGAGCCTTGCGGAACCCCACTGGATGCAGCCTTCCAGTCACAAAAACACCCATCGACCGTTACCCTTTGCTTCCTGCATGTTCGATCTTTACACACTGAGAATGTATTTCAAATGCTGCATCCAACAGTCGGGTTTGAAGCTGACAAGACCCGAGGAGGCTGGATTTCTGGGTCCTCTCTGCTCCGTTCTTCGCCCCAAAGTGGCGGCAATGGCAGCGGTGGGTGTTCTGGGCGGGCAGTCAGCCTCCAGCGCCCCGCAGTGATCCTCGGGTCCGGTTTAATGGCGACGCGGAGCAGCACTGTCCGGAGGTGCTGCGTCCCGGGTGTGCAATGCCCCTGGTCGCGACGTGCAAACTTCATCTGTCTCGTGTCCGCCCAGTTCACCATTGGAAGGTGGCTCAAGGGCAAGTAGGGAAGGGCAATAAATGTTGGACACATCCTGGGAGCGTGTTTAGAGAAGTCACTTTTCTACCACCCCCTGAGTGTGTCAGAAACTTACACCAAGTGCATTTGCTGATTTCACCCGACACCCAATTACACTGTCAACCATCAGTTTTAACCAGAGTTTATTCGTTCCCTGTTTACCAGATCCTAGAGCTTCTATCAGACTGACTCTGAAAGATTACAGTGACATCCAACTCCGCAGAGTCACCGAGTTCTACCGGCCCAGAATAGAACAAGCCATTGAGGAATGTGTAGAAGGCGTCAGTCTGGCGATATTTCGTGAATTGAAGCTGAACGGCCAGGTGTACACGGTGCGTTGGATAGAAAACAGATTGTCAGTGCAATGTTCTGTCCATAGCGCATATAAACAGCACCGATGTTTAAAGAGAAGGAATTTATTTACTAGTGCTGGTCACTTTCTCGTGCAATTGTCTCCTCTTCTCTCCTGAAGGTGTGACGTCTCCATGTTGCAAGTAAATAGGTGACAGCTTCCCTTGTTGGAGGCCGTTACTCACACGTGAGCTTTGACAGCGAGACTGTAGTGTCAGCATAGATCTGTTGGAGGGGCAGTACTGAGGGAACATTGCATTGTGGGAGGGGCAGTACTCAGGGAGCGCTGCACTGTTTCTGATGAAATGCTAAACCCAGTCCCCCAACTGCCCTCACAAGTGGATGTAAAATATTGAAGAGTAGGGGAGTTCTCCCCGGTGTCCTGGGGCAATACTTGTTCCTCAACCATCACTGAAACCTTGAAGCAGACAAGGTTGTGATGGGATTGACAGGCTTGATCCTAAGCGGTTGTTGCCGGCTGGCTCGAGTGTCGAGAACCAGGGGTCACAGTCTCAGAATCGGGGCCAGCCATTTAGGGCAGAGATGAGGAGGGATTTCTTCACTCAGAGGGTGGTGAATGTTTGGGATTCTCTGCCCCAG
The DNA here is from genome assembly GCF_044704955.1 of Pristiophorus japonicus. Taxonomy (NCBI): domain Eukaryota; kingdom Metazoa; phylum Chordata; class Chondrichthyes; family Pristiophoridae; genus Pristiophorus; species Pristiophorus japonicus. Next base: position 197,071,677 of record NC_091985.1, on the reverse strand, counting down.
AGAATTTATTCAATGCTGCCCCATCGACCCTGGCGGTTGACAGTGTCAAAGGTCGTAAGGTCGAAGAAGGTCATGTATAAGGGCTGGCGCTGCGCCCTGCATTTTTCCTGCAGCTGTCGCGCTGCAAAAATCCTGTCTGTTGTGCCGCGGAGGGTCGGATTCCGCACTGTGACTCCGGCAGGAGCTCCTCGGCCACAGGGAGAAGGCGGTTGAGAAGGACTCAAGCGACGACTGCCCCAGTGGCTGATAGCAGGGAGATTCCCCTGTAGTTGCCGCAGTCGGACTTGTCCCCTTGTTTAAAGATGTTCGCCATCACTGCATCTCTGAGAACTCCCGGCGTGCTCTCTTCCCTCCAGATGAGAGACGTTGTACCTGTACTTGCTCAATAACAAAAGTCGATCCAGCTGCCCCGCCTGATCCCCGATCCTTGACAACGCCCGGCGAGCAAGCTGAGCTGCTGACCAGGCGATCGGGCCTCCAGTGCCGACCAGGCCCTCTTCATGACCGTGTTTGGGCCTCCTCTTCCTTCCGAGACAACTGGGCCTCGATTTCCCCATTGGTGACCTGGCTTCTTCTGACTAGTGAGCATCATCAGAACAGAAGTGTTATATATATGTAAACCTGTAACTCCCTTGTTCAACCACCAGAGGGCTCATCCCCTGGAGTCCCAAGGGATCCCACAATCCCTTGGGAGCACCTGTACTTACGGAGGCCTCACAGGCTGGAGAGGCACTCTGGAGACCTGTAATAAAGCACTACGGTCACACTTTACTTTGAGCTCACAGTATCTGGTCGGATTCTTTATTCATACACAACAATAAGAACCATAAGAAATAGGAGCAGGAGTAGGCCATATTACCCCTCGAGCCTGCTCCGCCATTTAATATGATCATGGCGGATCCGATCATGGACTTAGCTCCACTTCCCCGCCCACTCCCCATAACCCCTTAATCTCTTATTGTTTAAGAAACTGTCTATTTCTGTCTTAAATTTATTCAATGTCCCAGCTTCCACAGCTCTCTGAGGCAGCGAATTCCACAGATTTACAACCCTCTGAGAGAAGAAATGTCTCCTTATCTCAGTTTTAAATGGGTGGCCCCTTATTCTAAGATCATGCCCTCTAGTTCTAGTCTCCCCCCATCAGTGGAAACATCCTCTCTGCATCCACCTTGTCAAGCCCCCTCAAAATCTTATTTCCTTTCGATAAGATCAACTCTCGTTCTTCTGAATTCCAATGAGTAGAGGCCCAACCAACTCAACCTTTCCTCATAAGTCAACCCCCTTATCTCCGGAATCAACCTTGTGAACCTTCTCTGAACTGTCTCCAAAGCAAGTATATCCTTTCGTCAATATGGAAACCAAAACTGCACACAGTATTCCAGGTGTGGCCTCACCAATACCCTGTATAACTGTAGCAAGACTTCCCTGCTTTTATACTCCATCCCCTTTGCAATAAAGGCCATTGGCCTTCCTGATCACTTGCTGTACCTGCATACTATGGCTGTGACCTCCCACCCTGAACCTCGGTGGGCCACTGACCCTCCCAATGCCTGCCCCCAACCAAGCCACAGATCACCTGCCACCAAGAGCGCTGCTCAGCGCTGAGCTTGTGACCAACATCTCGCCTTGGGCAATGAGGCCCATAGCGCAGTGCCTGGTCTCCAGTCGTCTGGGACCCCCTTGCCTCTGGTCCCACAAATAGCGACGAGATGAATGAGCGGATAATGTTTGGGGGATAAATGTTGGTCGGGACACCGGGGAGAACTCCCCCTGCACATTCCTCGGAGTGCTATCACAGCATGGCGAGGTCGCGAGGACGGAATCGAGCACACCCCCCTGACCCGGGGAGGCTCAGCCAATTAAAACACAGCATGTTTACACTACAGTCTGACACGCAGCAGGGAAAACACAGGGCAGGGGGGCAAAGTCTTCCATACTGTGGGGAGGCACACAGAAAGAGAGAGGGGGCAGAGAGAGAGGTGGGGGCAGAGAGAGAGAGGGGGGCAGAGAGAGAGAGGGGGCAGAGAGAGAGAGGGGGACAGAGAGAGAGAGGGGGCAGAGAGAGAGAGGGGGCAGAGAGAGAGATCGGGGCAGAGAGAGAGAGGGGGCAGAGAGAGAGGGGAGGCAGTGAGAGGGGGGGCAGAGAGAGAGAAGGGGGGCAGAGAGAGAGAGGGGGGGCAGAGAGAGGGGGGGGGGCAGAGAGAGGGGGCAGAGAGAGAGGGGGGCACAGAGAGAGATGGGGCAGAGAGAGAGAGGGGGCAGAGAGATGGGGGGCAGTGAGAAAGATCGGGGCAGAGAGAGAGAGGGGGGCATAGAGAGAGAGAGAGCGAGGGGGGCATAGAGAGAGAGGGGGCGCAGAGAGAGAGATGGGGCACAGAGAGAGAGAGAGAGGGGGGCATTAATAGAGGGGGCGCAGAGAGAGAGGGGGGGGCACAGAGATAGAGAGAGGGGGGCATAGAGAGAGGGGAGGCGCAGAGAGAGAGAGGAGGGCACAGAGAGAGAGAGAGAGGGGGGCATAGAGAGAGGGGGGCGCAGAGAGAGAGAGGGGGGCACAGAGAGAGAGAGAGAGGCAGAGAGAGAGGGGGGCAGAGAGAGAGGGGGGGCAGAGAGAGAGAGGGGGGCACAGAGAGAGAGAGAGCGGGGTGCACAGAGAGAGGGGGTGCAGAGAGAGAGAGAGGGGGGGCATAGAGAGAGGGGGCGCAGAGAGAGAGAGAGAGAGGGGGCATAGAGAGAGAGGGGGCGCAGAGAGAGATGGGGGGTGCAGAGAGAGAGGGGGTGCAGAGAGAGAGGGGGGCGCAGAGAGAGAGGGGGGGCAGAGAGAGAGAGGGGGGTGCAGTAAGAGAGGGGGCAGAGAGAGAGAGGGGCAAAGAGAGAGAGGGGGGCAGAGAGAGAGGGGGACAGAGAGAGAGAGAGGGACACAGAGAGAGAGGGGGGGCAGAGAGAGAGAGGGGTCAGAAAGAGAGAGGGGGTCAGAGAGAGAGAGATGGGCAGAGAGAGAGAGGGGGGCAGAGAGAGAGAGATGGGCAGAGAGAGAGAGAGAGGGGGGCAGAGAGAGAGAGGGGGGTGCAGTGAGAGAGGGGGGGCAGAGAGAGAGAGGGGGCAGAGAGAGGGGGCAGAGAGAGGGACAGAGAGAGGGGGGGGGCAGAGAGAGAGAGGGGGCAGAGAGAGAGAGGGGGCAGAGAGAGAGATTGGGGCAGAGAGAGAGAGGGGGCAGAGAGAGAGGGGAGGCAGAGAGAGAGGGGGGCAGAGAGAGAGGGGGGCAGAGAGAGAGATCGGGGCATAGAGAGAGAGGGGGCAGAGAGAGGGGGGGCAGTGAGAGAGATCGGGGCAGAGAGAGAGAGGGGGCATAGAGAGAGAGAGAGAAAGAGGGGGGCATAGAGGGAGGGGGGCGCAGAGAGAGAGAGATGGGGCACAGAGAGAGAGAGAGGGGGGGCATCGAGAGAGGGGGGCGCAGAGAGAGAGAGGGGGGCACAGAGAGAGAGAGAGGGGGGCATAGAGAGAGGGGAGGCGCAGAGAGAGAGGGGGCACAGAGAGAGAAAGAGGGGGGGCATAGAGAGAGGGGAGGCGCAGAGAGAGAGAGAAGGGCACAGAGAGAGAGAGAGAAGGGGGCATAGAGAGGGGGGGGGCGCAGAGAGAGAGAGGGGGTCAGAGAGAGAGAGATGGGCAGAGAGAGAGAGGGGGGAAGAGAGAGAGAGATGGGCAGAGAGAGAGAGGGGGGCAGAGAGAGAGAGGGGGGTGCAGTGAGAGAGGGGGGGCAGAGAGAGAGAGGGGGCAGAGAGAGAGGGGGCAGAGAGAGAGAGCGGGACAGAGAGAGAGGGGGGCAGAGACAGAGAGGGGGCAGAGAGAGAGAGGGGGCAAGGAGAGATATTGGGGCAGAGAGAGAGAAGGGGCAGAGAGAGAGGGGGGGCAGAGAGAGAGGGGGGCAGAGAGAGAGATTGGGGCAGAGAGAGAGGGGGGGCAGAGAGCGGGGGCAGAGAGAGAGAGGGGGCAGAGAGAGGGGGGGCAGTGAGAGCGATCGGGGCAGAGAGAGAGAGGGGGCATAGAGAAAGAGAGAGAAAGAGGGGGGCATAGAGAGAGGGGGGCGCAGAGAAAGAGATGGGGCACAGAGAGAGAGAGAGGGGGGCATAGAGAGAGGGGAGGCACAGAGAGAGAGAGGAGGGCACAGAGAGAGAGAGAGAAGGGGGCATAGAGAGAGGGGGGCGCAGAGAGAGAGGGGAGCACAGAGAGAGAGAGAGAGAGAGAGAGGCAGAGAGAGAGGGGGTCAGAGAAAGAGGGGGCAGAGAGAGAGAGGGGGGCACAGAGAGAGAGAGAGAGAGAGGGGTGCATAGAGAGAGGGGGGCGCAGAGAGAGAGAGAGAGAGAGGGGGGCATAGAGAGAGAGAGAGAGGGGGGAGCATAGAGAGAGGGGGGCGCAGAGAGAGAGAGGGGGGCAGAGAGAGAGAGAGAGGGACACAGAGAGAGAGGGGGCAGAGAGAGAGAGGGGGGCAGGAGAGAGAGGGGGGCAGAGAGAGAGAGAGAGGGACACAGAGAGAGAGGGTGGGGCAGAGAGAGAGGGGTCAGAGAGAGAGAGGGGGTCAGAGAGAGAGAGATGGGCAGAGAGAGAGAGGGGGGCAGAGAGAGAGGGGGGGTGCAGTGAGGGGGCAGAGAGAGAGGGGGCAGAGAGAGAGAGAGGGACAGAGAGAGAGGGGGGACAGAGAGAGAGAGGGGGGCATAGAGAGAGGGGGGGACAGAGAGAGAGAGAGGGACAGAGAGAGAGGGGGCAGAGAGAGAGAGGGGGGCATAGAGAGAAGGGGGCAGAGAGAGAGAGGGGGCAGAGAGAGAGAGGGGGGCAGTGAGAGAGAGAGGGACAGAGAGAGAGGGGGCAGAGAGAGAGGGGGGCATAGAGAGAGGGGCAGAGAGAGGGGGGGCAGAGAGAGAGGGGGTGCAGAGAGAGAGAGATAGAGAGGGGAGCATAGAGAGAGGGGGGCAGAGAGAGAGAGGGGGTGCAGAGAGCGAGAGGGGCAGAGAGAGTGAGGGCGCAGAGAGAGAGAGGGAGCAGAGAGAGAGAGGGAGTGCAGAGAGAGAGAGGGAGCAGAGAGAGAGTGAGGGGCGCAGAGAGAGGGCGTGCAGAGAGAAAGAGGGGGGCAGAGAGAGAGGAGGGGTGGCAGAGAGAGAGAGAGAGAGAGGGGGGCACAAAGAGAGAGTGAGTGAGGGGCGCAGAGAGGGTGGGGCAGAGAGCGAGAGGGGCATAGAGAGGAGGGATAAAGATAAAAAAAGGGAGGCAGAGAGAGAGAGGGACATTGAGAGGGGGGGCAGAGAGTGAGAGGGCCAGAGAAAGAGGGTGGGGGCAGAGAGAGAGAGTGAGGGGGGGTACAGAGAGACAGGGAGAGGGGGCAGAGAGGGGGGGCAGAGAGAGAGCGAGGATAGAAAGAGAGGGAAGAGAGAGAGGGAGAGTGAGAGAGAGAGAGCGTGGAGGGCAGAGAGAGAGAGAGGGAAGAGAGAGAGGGAGAGAGGGGGGGACAGAGAGAGAGAGAGAGAGAGAGGAGGGGCAGAGAGTGAGAGGGGGGCAGAGAGAGAGAGAGGGGGCAGATAGAGAGAGACTAGGAGAAGAGAGAGAAAGAGAGAAACTGGGAGGAGAGAGAGAAAGAGAGAGACTGGGAGGAGAGCGAGAATGAAAGAGATTGTCAGGGGAGATAGAGAGAGACAGAGACTGTGAGGGGACAGAGAAAGAGAGAGACTGGGAGGAGAGAGACACAAGTGGTGGGGGCTGCGGGGTAAGATCATGCAGTTGTACTGGTGTAAGGAGGGACATTGGCAGGGGAATGATGTACTTGGACTGGGGTAAGGGACTTCGGCTAGGGGAGGCATGAACTTGGACTGGGGTAAGGCACTTCGGCTAGGGGAGGCATGCACTTGGACTGTTGTAAGGCTCTTCGGCTAGGGGAGACATGCACTTGAACTGTTGTAAGGCTCTTCGGCTGGGGGAGGAATGTACTTGGTCTGGGGTAAGGCACTTCGGCTGGGGGAGGGGTCAATTGGACTGGGCTAAGGCACTTCAGCTGGGGGAGGCAAGAACTTGTACTGGGGCATGGCACTTCGGTTGGGAGAGGCCTGCACTTGGACTGGGCTAAGTCATTTCGGCTGGGGGAGGCGACTGGGGTAAGGCACTTCGGCTGGGGAAAAAATGCATTTGGACTAGTGTAAGGCACTTCGGCTGGGGAAGGATGCACTTGGACTGGCATCAGGTAATTTGGCTAGGGGAGGCGTGCACTTGGACTGGGGTAAAGCAGTTTGGCTGGGGGAGGGATGCATTGGACTGGGATAAGGCACTTCAGCTGTGGGAGGGATGCATTTGGACTGGGATAAGGAATTTTGGCTGGGGAGAGTGGCACTTGTGCTGGGGTAAGGCAATTTGGCTGTGGGAGTCATGCACTTGGAGTGGGGTAAGGCACTGGCTGGGGGAGTGATGTATTTGGACTGGGGTCAGGCAATTCGGCTAGGGAAGGCATGCACGCACTGGGGAAAGGCACTTTGGCGAGGGGAGGTATGCACTTGGACTGGGGTAAGGCACTTCGGCTGGGGGAGGCTGCCCTTGGAGTGGGTTAAGGAACTTCGGCTGGGGGAGGCATGAACTTAGACTGGGGTAAAGCAGTTTGGCTAGGGGAGTCATGCACTTGGCCTGGGGTAAGGCACTTTAGCTGTGGGAGGCATGCACTTGGTCTGGGGTAAGGCACTTTAGCTGGGGATGGGATGCAGTTGGACTGGGGTAAGGCATGTCAGCTAGGGGGAAAATCGATTTGGACTGGGGTCAGGCACTTCGGCTGGGGGAGGCTTGCACTGGACTGGGGTAAGGCAGTTTGGCTAGGGGAGTCATGCACTTGGCCTGGGGTAAGGCACTTTAGCTGGGGGAGGCATGCACTTGGTCTGGGGTAAGGCACTTCGGCTAGGGGAGGCCTGCACTTGGACTGGGGTAAGGCACTTTGATTGGGGGAGGAGTGTAAATAGACTGGGATAAGGCATTTCAGATGGGGGAGGCATGCACGGACTGGGGGTAAGGCACTTCAGCTAGGGGAGGCATGCACTTGGACGGTTGTAAAGCACTTTGGCGAGTGGAGGCATGCACTTGGACCGAGGTAAGGCACTTCGGCTAGGAGACATGCACTTGGACGGTCGTAAAGCACTTTGGCTAGGGGAGGCATGCACTTGGACTGGGTAAGGCACTTTGGCTGGGGGAGGATGAAGTTGGAGTGGGTTAAGGCACTTTGGCTGGGGGAGGCAGAAACTTGGACTGGAGTAAGGCACTTCGACTTGGGGAGGGATGTACTTAGACTGGGGTAAGGCACTTTGGATGCAGAGGCATGAAATTGAACTGGGGTATGGCCCTTTGGCTGGGGTAGTGATATAATTGGACTAGTGTAAGGCAGTTCGGCTGGGGTCGGCATTCACTTGGATTGGGGTAAATCACTTTGCCTGGGGGAGGGATGCACTTGGACAGGGATAAGGAATTGTGGCTGGGGGAGGGGCACCTGTGCTGGTGTAAGGCACTTCGGCTGTGGGAGGCATGTACTTGGACTGGGGAATGCCGTTTCGACTGTGGGAGGCATGCACTTGGACTGTGGTATGGCACTTTGGCTGGGGGAGGGCTGTAAATGGACTGGGATAAGGCCCTTTAGCTGGGGGAGTGATGCACAGGGACTGGGGTACGGCACATTGGCTGGGGGAGGGCTACACTGAGTTGGGCAATGCACCAGCTGGAGGAGGGATGCAATTGGACTGAGGTAAGGCATTTTACGTGGGGGAGGGACGCACTTTAAACGGGGATAAGACACTTCAGCTGGAGGAAGAGATATACTTGGTCTGGGGTACGGCACTTCAGCTAGGGGAGGCATGCACTTGGACTGGGATAAGGAACTTCGGCTAGGGGAGGCATGCACTTGGACTGGGATAAGGAACTTCGGCTGTGGGAGTGATGTATTTGGACTTGGCTCAGTCAATTTGGCTAGGGGAGGCATGCGCCAACTGCAGTAAGGCACTTTGGCGAGGGGAGGATTGTATTTGGACTGAGGTAAGGCACTTTGGCTAGGGGAGGCATGCGCCAACTGCAGTAAGGCACTTTGGCGAGGGGAGGATTGTATTTGGACTGAGGTAAGGCACTTTGGCTAGGGGAGGCATGCGCCAACTGCAGTAAGGCACTTTGGCGAGGGGAGGATTGCATTTGGACTGAGGTAAGGCACTTTGGCTAGGGAAGGCATGCACTTGGTCTGGGGTAAGGCGCTTCAGCTGCGGGAAGGAGGCACTTAGACTGGGACACGGCACTTTGGCTGGGCGAGGGATGTACTTCGACTCGGGTGAGGCACTTTGGCTGGGGGTGATGACTGCGGTAAGACACTTTAGCTGGGGGGGGGTTGTACTTGCACTGCGGTAAAACACTTCGGCTGGGGGAGGCATAAACCTGGACTGGGGTAAGGCACTTCGACTTGGGGAGGGATGTACTTAGACTGTGGTGAGGCACTTTGGCTGGGGGAGACCTGTACTTGGATTAGGGTAAGGCACTTCGGTTGGGGGAGGCATGCACTTGGACTGGGGTAATTGCGAGAGGGATGGAGTACAAAAGCAGGAGGTCCTGCTGCAACTGTACAGGGTATTGGTGAGGCCGCACCTGGAGTACTGCGCGCAGTTTTGGTCACCTTACTTAAGGAAGGATATACTAGCTTTGGAGGGGGTACAGAGACGATTCACTAGGCTGATTCCGGAGATGAGGGGATTACCTTATGATGATAGATTGAGCAGACTGGGTCTTTACTCGTTGGAGTTCAGAAGGATGAGGGGTGATCTTATAGAAACATTTAAAATAATGAAAGGGATAGACAAGATAGAGGCAGAGAGGTTGTTTCCACTGGTCGGGGAGACTAGAACTAGGGGGCACAACCTCAAAATACGGGGGAGCCAATTTAAAACCGAGTTGAGAAGGAATTTCTTCTCCCAGAGGGTTGTGAATCTGTGGAATTCTCTGCCCAAGGAAGCAGTTGAGGCGAGCTCATTGAATGTATTCAAATCACGGATAGATAGATTTTTAACCAATAAGGGAATTAAGGGTTACGGGGAGCGGGCGGGTAAGTGGAGCTGAGTCCACGGCCAGATCAGCCATGATTTTGTTGAATGGCGGAGCAGGCTCGAGGGGCTAGATGGCCTACTCCTGTTCCTAATTCTTATGTTCTTATGTTCACTTCAGCTGGGGGAGGGATGCACTTGGACTGGTGCGATCTTGCGTGCACCATCATTTCTTAATGTTAAATGCTTGGACCACATTCTCCAAGATCCCGTACTGTCCCAATGAAAAAAGACCCCATTCTTCCAAATCTCTCTTTGCAGTTGTATTTCCTGAAGTCAGCCAACATCGGAATGAGTCTGTGCTGGCCCCTCTCCAACGCCTCGATATCCGTCCTATAGTGCGGAGCCAATACTGCAAGCGGAGCGCTAACTGAGGACTGACTAAAGTTTTACACAGGTTCAGCATGACTGCTTGCCTTCGTTATTTACACAAGCTGGGGAATCCAGGACATCCGCCGGCATTTGGAACTCATACCATAGTCAGCTGCCTTTTTTTATGTCGGGCCAAACTGTGTACCAAACCTTTGTTTCAGTGACACCTTCCCTCCATCCCGCATTCCTTCCCTCCATCCCTCACTGTCTCCTTCTCTCCATCCCTCATTCCTTCCCTTCATCCCTTACTGTCTCCTACTCTCCATCCCTCATTCCTTCCCTTCATCCCTCACCATTTCCTTCCCTTCATCACTCACTGTCTCCTTCCCTTCATCCCTCAGCATCACATTCCCTTCATCCCTCACTGTCTCCTTCCCTTCATCGTTCACTGTCTCCGTCCCTTCATCCCTCACTGTCTCCTTCTGTCCATCCCTCACTGTCTCCTTCCCTTCATCCCTCACTGTCTCCTTCTGTCCATCCCTCACTGTCTCCTTCTCTCCATCCCTCATTCCTTCCCTTCATCCCTTACTGTCTCCTACTCTCCATCCCTCATTCCTTCCCTTCATCCCTCACCATTTCCTTCCCTTCATCACTCACTGTCTCCTTCCCTTCATCCCTCAGCATCACATTCCCTTCATCCCTCACTGTCTCCTTCCCTTCATCGTTCACTGTCTCCGTCCCTTCACCCCTCACTGTCTCCTTCCCTCCATCCCTCACTAACTGCTTCCCTTCATCCCTCACTGTCTCCTTCCCTCCATCCCTGACTGTTTCCTTCCCTCCATCACTCACTGTCCCCTTCTGTCCACCCCTCACTGTCTCATTCCCTCCATCCCTCACTGTCTCCTTCCCTCCATCCCTCACTGTCTCCTTCTGTCCATTCCTCACTGCCTCCTTACCTCCATCCCTTACTGTGTCCTTCCCTCCATCCCTCACTAACTCCTTCCCTCCATCCTTCACTGTCTCCTTCCCTCCATCCCTCACTGTCTCCTTCCCTCAATCACTTACTGTCTCCTTCTGTCCATCCCTCACTGTCTCCTTCCCTCCATCACTCACTGTCTCCTTCTGCCCATCCCTCATTGTCTGCTTCCCTCCATCCCTCACTGTCTCCTTCCCTCCATCCCTCACTAACTCCTTCCCTCCATCCCTCACTGTCTCCTTCCCTCCATCACTCACTGTCTCCTTCTGTCCATCCCTCACTGTCTCCTTCCTCCATCCCTCACTGTCTCCTTCTGTCCATTCCTCACTGTCTGCTTCCCTCCATCCCTCACTGTCTGCTTCCCTCCATCCCTCACTGTCTCCTTCCCTCCATCCCTCACTAACTCCTTCCCTCCATCCCTCCCTGTCTCCTTCTCTCCATCCATCACTGTCTCCTTTCCTCCATCCCTCACTGTCTCCTTCCCTCCATTCCTCACTGTCTCCTTCTGTCCATCCCTCACTGTCTCCTTCCCTTCATCGCTCACTGTCTCCTTCCCTCCATCCCTCACTGTCTCCTTCTGTCCATCGTTCACTGTCTCCTTCCCTCCATCACTCACTGTCCCCTTCTGTCCACCCCTCACTGTCTCATTCCCTCCATCCCTCACTGTCTCCTTCCCTCCATCCCTCACTGTCTCCTTCTGTCCATTCCTCACTGCCTCCTTACCTCCATCCCTTACTGTGTCCTTCCCTCCATCCCTCACTAACTCCTTCCCTCCATCCTTCACTGTCTCCTTCCCTCCATCCCTCACTGTCTCCTTCCCTCAATCACTTACTGTCTCCTTCTGTCCATCCCTCACTGTCTCCTTCCCTCCATCACTCACTGTCTCCTTCTGCCCATCCCTCATTGTCTGCTTCCCTCCATCCCTCACTGTCTCCTTCCCTCCATCCCTCACTAACTCCTTCCCTCCATCCCTCACTGTCTCCTTCCCTCCATCACTCACTGTCTCCTTCTGTCCATCCCTCACTGTCTCCTTCCTCCATCCCTCACTGTCTCCTTCTGTCCATTCCTCACTGTCTGCTTCCCTCCATCCCTCACTGTCTGCTTCCCTCCATCCCTCACTGTCTCCTTCTCTCCATCCATCACTGTCTCCTTCTCTCCATCCATCACTGTCTCCTTTCCTCCATCCCTCACTGTCTCCTTCCCTCCATTCCTCACTGTCTCCTTCTGTCCATCCCTCACTGTCTCCTTCCCTTCATCGCTCACTGTCTCCTTCCCTCCATCCCTCACTGTCTCCTTCTGTCCATCGTTCATTGTCTCCTTCCCTCCATCCCTCACTGTCTCCTTCTGTCCATCCCTCAGTGCCTCCTTCCCTCCATCCCTCACTGTCTTCTTCCCTCCATCCCTCACTAACTCCTTCCCTCCATCCCTCACTGTCCTTCCTTCCATCCCTCACTGTCTCCTTCCCTCCATCACTCACTGTCTCCTTCTGTCCATCCCTCACTGTCTCCTTCCCTCCATCCCTCGCTGTCTACTTCCCTCCATCCCTCACTGTCTCCTTCCCTCCATCCCTCGCTGTCTCCTTCCCTCCATCCCTCACTGTCTCCTTCCCTCCATCCCTCACTGTCTCCTTCTTACCATCCCTCACTGTCTCCTTCCCTCCATCCCTCACTGTCTCCTTCCCTCCATCCCTCACCATCTCCTTCTCTCCATCCCTCACTGTCTCATTCCCTCCATCCCTCACTGTCTCCTTCCATCCATCCCTCACTGTTTCCTTCCCTCCATTCCTCACTGTCTCTTTCTGTCCATCCCTCACTGTGTCCTTCCTTCCATCCCTCACTGTCTCCTTCCCTTCATCCCTCACTGTCTCCTTCTGTCCGTCCTTTAATGTCTCCTTCCCTTCAATGCTCACTGTCTCCTTCCCTCCATCCCTCACTGTCTGCTTCCCTCCATCCCTCACTGTCTCCTTCCCTCCATCTCTCACTGTCTCCTTCCCTCCATCTCTCACTGTCTCCTTCCCTCCATCCCTCACTAACTCCTTCCCTCCATTCCTCACTGTCTCCTTCCCTTCATCCCTCACTGTCCCCTACCCTTCATTGCTCACTGTCTCCTTCCCCCCATCCCTCACTATCTCCTTCCCTCCATCCCTCACTGTCTCCTTCCCTCCATCCCTCACTGACTCCTTCCCTTCCATGCTCACTGTCTCCTTCCCTCCATCCCTCACTGTCTCCTTCCCTCCATCCCTCATTGTCTCCTTCCCTCCATCCCTCACTGTCTCCTTCCCTCCATCCTTCACTGTCTCCTTCCCTCCATCCCTCACTATCTCCTTCCCTCCATCCCTCACTGTCTCCTTCCCTCCATCCCTCACTATCTCCTTCCCTCCATCCCTCACTGTCTCCTTCCCTCCATCCCTCACTGTCTCCTTCCCTCCATCCCTCACTATCTCCTTCCCTCCATCCCTCACTGTCTCGCTTTCCCTTTACGAAAGTTGAGGAGATTTGATTTGTGGTCGCTAACCTTTGTGAGACCGGATATTCGGCTCACGGCGCAGGACTCTGCCCGGCGCAAGTGAAATTCGGCTTACCGTTCCCCAGAGGCCGTGGGGGGGGGGCGATGTCTGGTGTTCCACATCCCCGTCGGGGCGGGCTCAGGGATCGGTGGGGTTGGTGGGGGTGGACTGTGGTGGGGGGGGCTACGCGGGCGAAAGTCGGATCACTGCGCCTCTCCGCATAGCCCTGACGCTCACCCAGGGCCCCGCCCCTTCCGTTAAAGGGGCAGGCGCATCGTCACTTCCGCAAGATTTTCAGTGGCCTAGGCTGGGTCGCCAGGGACGCAGGGGCCGGTGCGGTTCTTGGTAGCCGCCCCCACACCAACCCCCCCCCCCCCCCCCCGCCAGAGAGAAATGGTTTGTGCCCCCACCAGCGCCCCCTGGATGTGCGAACGGCCGTCACAAACCGGGCAAATTTGTACCCCCTTTGTTTCCCCACAATCTTTTGTTTCCCACTCTGCTCCCACAGTGTCTTCTTTGTGCAGCTGATGGGCCGTCCCGTCTGGGTCAGAGTGAGGAAGTGAGAGAGAGCGAGGCGGGGGACAGAGAGAGAGAGAGGGAGGCGGGGAGGGAGGCGGTGAACACGAGGGCGAGAGAGAGAGAGAGCGGGTGGAGGAGGGAGCGAGAGGTGGGGAGGAATAAAGAGATGGAAGCAAAGAGAGCGGGAGAGACTGAGAGCAAAGAGAGGCAGACCGAGACCGAGGCAGAGAGAGCAAGAGCGAGGGAGGCAGAGAGAGGAAGGAAGGGGTGGTGGCGACGCAGAGTGCGAGAGAGAGGGAGGGAGAGGGAAGGAATAAAGAGACAGAAGGGCAGGAATAAAGAGACAGAGGGGAAGGAACACAAAGTGAGAGAGAGAGAGAGAGACAGGGAGAGAGAGGAAGGGAGAAAGAGACAGATGTGTTGGGAGTCAGAGTGTGAGAGAGAGAGAGAGAGAGGGAAGGAAAGGGAGGAATAAAGACCGAGGGAACGGGAGGCGGAGTGTCAGAGAGACAGAAGCAAAGAGTGTGATAGAAACTGCGTGAGGGAAAAGAGAGACCGATCGGGACCTAGACCGAGACCGAGCAAGACCGAGGGAGGCAGAGGGTGGAAGAAGAGAGGGGGAGGGAGGCAGAGAACAAAGGGGGAGAGAGAGAGAGAGAGAGAGGGGCAGGATAGAGAGGCAGAGAAGAAGCGAGAGAGAGAGAGAGAGAGAGAGAGAGAGAGGCGGGTAAAAGAAGCAGAGAACAAGAGAGGGAGAGAGCGAGAGAGGCACGGAGAGAGGCAGAGGGGAGGAGGAAGTGAGAGGGAGAGAGGAATAAAGAGACAGAAGCAAAGAGAGCGGGAGTGACTGAGAGCAAAGAGAGGCTGATCGAGACCGAGGCAGAGAGAGCAAGAGCGAGGGAGGCAGAAGGAGGAAGGAAGGAATGGCAGGGACACAGAGTGCGATAGAGAGGGAGGGAGAGGGAGGGATAAAGAGACAGAGGTCATGGGAGGCAGAGTGCAAGAAAGCGGGAGAGAGAGATAGCAAGATGGAGGTGTTATGTATGTAAACATTGTAACTGTGTAAGACTTGCCATCAGAAGGCTCACCTGTTGGAGACCCAAGGCACACCTCATGCAAGGGAGGATTAAAGGTCGTGTGCCATGCTGCTTGGGCACTCTGAGTTGTAATAAAGAGACTAAGGTCACATCAGTTTCAGCTGACAGTACTCAGTCTTGTGGAATTGTTCCAAACATAACAGGTGGGAGGCAGAGAGAGAGATAGAGGCAGGGAGAGGGAGAGAGAGACTGTGAGAGAAAAAGGCAGACAGATTGAGGCCTAGCCAGAGAGAGCGAGCCTGTCTGCTTCCGTTTGATTTCTGGCTGTGCACGGGGAATTTTAAGAGCAGCTCATGTGGGAAATACCGCAAACGGTACTGACATCCCCAGGGATGGTCCTCCTTCTCATTTGGGGCCAGTTTCATGGGTTGATGATGAGAAATATCTCTCTCCAAAGGTAGAACTAAGAAGTGAGACATGTCTAAATGTCAGCACCCCCACTGCTCCATGTACTGTGTGTCTGACAGCAGATCAGAGCTGAAACAGATAGCTTGATTCTGAGATATCACTGAGCTGCACATTGCACTGTGGTTAACCAGGCTTCGAGTTTCACATACACAGCAGTTCCTGCTGTGCAAATAAAGCTCAAAGCCACATTGAGATTGTAGTTTCAAAGAGTGAGGTTTGTGTTTACTTGTCCTGTAAATATCTTCCTCTAACCCTGTCGTTTCATGGTGTTGGTCATCACCCTTTAAGGGCCTGATACACCGGAACTGCCAGATCTGTCTCTTTCACCGCTGACCCCCCAGTTCTGTTCCCTGCAAGGTGTGGATGGATATTTAGCAGCAGACCTGCCCACTTACATAGAAACATAGAAAATATGTGCAGGAGTAGGCCATTCGGCCCTTCGAGCCTGCACCACCATTCAATATGATCATGGCTGATCATTCACCTCAGTACCCCTTTCCTGCTTTCTCTCCATACCCCTTGATCCCTTTAGCTGTAAGGGCCATATCTAACTCCCTCTTGAATATATCCAATGAACCGGCCTCAATAACTCTCTGCGGCAGGGAATTCCACAGGTTAACAACTCTCTGAGTGAAGAAGTTTCTCCTCATCTCAGTCCTAAATGGCCTACCCCTTATCCTTTGACTGTGTCCCATGGTTCTGGACTTCCCCAACATTTGGAACATTCTTCCCGCATCTAACCTGTCCAGTCCTGTCAGATTCCTATAAGTTTCTATCAGATCCCCTTTCATCCTTCCAAACCCCAGTGTATAAAGGCCCAGTTGATCCAGTCTCTCCTCATATGTCAGTCCAGCCATTCCTGGAATCAGTCTGGTGAACCTTCGTTGCACTCCCTCAATAGCAAGAACATCCTTCCTCAGATTAGGAGACCAAAACTGTACACAATATTCCAGGTGAGGCCTCACCAAGACCCTGTACAACTGCAGTAAGACCTCCCTGCTCCTATCCTTAAATCACCTGCTATGAAGGCCAACATACCATTTGCCGCCATATAACACTGCACTTTCCTGCACTGTAGCTCAGTGGGTAGCATCTCTCGCCTCAGTCAGTCGGTTATGGGATCAGGTCCCACTCCAGGGACTTGAGCACAAAAATCTAGGCTGACACAGCAGTGCAATGCTGAGGGAGTGCTGCACTGTCGAAGGTGCCATCTTTTTATGAGACGTTAAACCGAGGCCCGTCTGCCTTCTGAGCTGGACGTAAAAGATCCTATGGCACTATTTCGAAGAAGAGCAGGGGAGTTATCCCCGGTGTTCTGGCCAATATTTATCCCTCAATCAACATAACAAAAAACAGATTATCTGGTCATTATAATATTGCTGTGTGTGGGAGCTTGCTGTGCACAGGTTGGCTACTGCATTTCCCACATTACAACAGTTACTACACTCCAAAAGTACTTCATTGGCTGTAAAGCTTCTCTCACTCTCCCACCGCCCCCAGTCTCTCTCAATTTCCCTCCAGCCTCTCTCGCTCTCTCCCCCCAGCCACTCTCACTCTCCCCCCCCTCCAATCTCTCATACTCTCTCTCTCCTCCCCAGCCTCTCTCTCTCTCCTCCCCAGCCTCTCTCTCTCTCCTCCCCAACCTCTCTCACTCTCCCCCCCAGCATCTCTCACTCTCCCCACCCCCCCCAACCTCTCTCTCTCTCTCCCCCCCACACAGCCTCTCTCACTCTCCCCTCCCCCAGACTCTCTCTCTCCCCCCCGCCTCTCTCTCTCCCCCCGCCTCTCTCACTCTCTCCTCTAGCCTCTCTCACCCTAACTCCCCCTCAATCTCTGTCTCTCTCTCTCTCCCTCTCCCAATCTCTCTCTCTCTCTGCCTCCCCCAATCTCTCTCTCTCTTCCTCCCCCCCAGCCACTCTCTCTTCCCCCCAGCCTCTCTCACTCTCCCCCCTGCCTCTCTCTCTCTCTCCCTCCACCAATCTCTCTCTCTCTTCCCCTCCACCAGCCTCTCTCACTCTCCCCCTCCCCCAGCCTCTCTCTCTTTCTCTCTCCCTCCATCAAATATCTCTCTCTCTCTTCCTCCCCGCCCCTCCAGCCTCTCACTCTCCCCTGCTAAGCCACTCTCTCACTCTTTGCCCAGCCTCTCACTCTTTGCCCAGCCTCTCACTCATCCCCCAGCCTCTCACTCATCCCCCAGCCTCTCACTCATCCCCCAGCCTCTCACTCTTCCCCCAGCCTCTCTCACTCTCCCCCCAGCCTCTCTCACTCTCCCCCTGTTTTGGATCGATAATAATAAATCCAGGTTTGGGATCTGGATGAATGTTAAATAAGAGACAAGACAAATGAAGTCAAGATAAAATACCATTTACTGAGAGAAAAGAAACATAATAATACAGATTACGAAGAAAAGAGAAGTATGATAAGATGCAACAAAGCTCACAGCCTTCGGCCTGTCGGGATCTCCGCAACGACGGCTGGTCTGGAGCCTTGGAGGTCCCAGCACCGCTCGCGAATCACGGTCCAAGGTGAAGTTCGAAGAGCTACGGGACAGTGCTGTACCTTTATACTATTAAACAAACATACTATTGAACAAAACTTGGGTGCATGTGGCTTCTGGCCAACTCCTAATCTGTGAGGCCCCAGCTGCTCCTCCACAAAGCATGAGATCTCGAGGCGCCGACCGTCTCATAACAAGCTGGTGTGCGTCTCAAGGTTGCTTTCCCTCTCTCTCTCTCGATAGCAACAACATTCCACGGGACACGAGACAGAAACTCACTGCAAATGTCTAAATATCATAATTAACCCGATGTGATTAACCCCATACAATACAATCCACCCTTGATATTTAGACATTCTAAGTAATATAATCAAATTGAAGGCGTAAGTTACACATAGAAACATAGAAAAATAGGTGCAGGAGTAGGCCATTTGGCCCTTCGAGCCTGCACCGCCATTCAATGAATTCATGGCTGAACATGCAACTTCAGTACCCCATTCCTGCTTTCTCGCCATACCCCTTGATCCCCCTGGTAGTAAGGACTGCATCCAACTCCATTTTGAATATATTTAGTGAATTGGCCTCAACAACTTTCTGTGGTAGAGAATTCCACAGGTTCACCACTCTCTGGGTGAAGAAGTTTCTCCTCATCTCGGTCCTAAATGGCTTACCCCTTATCCTGAGACTGTGACCCCTGGTTCTGGACTTCCCCAACATTGGGAACTTTCTTCCTGCATCTAACCTGTCTAAACCCATCAGAATTTTAAACGTTTCTATGAGGTCCCCTCTCATTCTTCTGAACTCCAGTGAATACACGTTGAGTATGTGCAAGCAAAGCCTGCAATCTACACTGAAGAATACAAACAAGCAGTAATAACGCGACGAGTAAAACAACGATAGGATGTGTTAACAGCTTCAAAGCGGCGGATGTTTTTGGGGACCATCCGTAAAAGATGTCCCACCAATGGTGTCAGTGTTAGCTAACCGCCACCCTATACGGCCATCCCATGCTGTGTTTGAGAATGGAAGTAGCACAGTCACAGATAACGAGACACAGAGACTGGCCAGCACGAGCTGGTAAGTCGCTACTCCTGTGGGAGGAAGCATAAGTATGTTAATTTCAGCCTCGTTTAGTCAATTTACCCTTGTCAACACAGAGAGGAATATCTTGACCAGTCAGGAGCACCCAATAAGTGTTTCCTTCTCCTTTCGCTAAGATTTCCCCTGCTTGTAAGGGTTTCTGGGGGTACTGAACCCACACTTTTCCTCCTTCACAAACTGTGTCCTGAGTCTGATTTTCTATTTCAATAGTAGGGACACTAACTCTGCCTAACCTGTGGCTGATGGGAGTTCCCCCCTGCAATGGTCGATGATTCAGATTGCCCACTGCTTGTGGTAAGACCTTTAAGCACCCTTGCCATGTGTTAGTGGGAGTTAATATTTTAATCTGTTGCTTAAGTAGTCCATTCATACGTTCTATTAACCCTGCAGCTTGCGGATAGTAAGGTATATGGAACATCCAATAGATCCCGTTGTCTACCGCCCACTGTTGCACTGTTTGACCTGTGAAGTGCGACCCATTATCGGACTGTACTTCTGCTGGCTCACCAGTCCTTTAATTGTAATTTGTTGATTCGCTTTAGTCACTGGATAAGCTACCAAAAGTCCAGAATAGGTATCAACAGCAGTGAGCAAATATTGGAACCGTTGTTGCAATGGTAAAGGTCCTACATAATCAACTTGCCATATTTGTGCTGGTTGAGTCCCTCTCTTAATATGGGCACCGGGTTGTCGTTGTAGGGGAAAATGCTTCACCTTTTGACAAATTTCACAGGTGTTTATGATCTGTTTTACACCGTCCGTAGTCAAATGTAACCCCCTATTTCGTGCCCATTGTATCGTACCCTGAATGCCCAAATGTCCAGATTTGTGATGGGCCCACTTGCCGATGCCATATTCTTACTCTTCCGCCTCTTTGACAGACCGTACACGGGCTATATTATCAACGGTGTTATTGTATTCAGAGGTCTTTGAAGTGTTTTTCATGTGAGCGTCCACATGATATACAGTTATTTTCATCTTCTGGGCTTTGGAACATATTTGTTCCCATGGGTGCTTTCCCCACAAGTCTTTCCCAGTTATTCGCCAGTTATGTTCATGCCAGTTTCGCATCCAGCTCGCCATGCCATTGGCTACTGCCCATGAGTCGGAATATATGTGTGCTTGTTGCCGTTCCTCTTCTATCGCAAGGACTACAGCTGCTAGTTCTGCTAGCTGGCTGGAGCCTCCCACGCCCCCATCATGCACAATTGTCTGGGTTTTTGGACTGAAGGCAGCGGCTCGCCATCGCCGAAGGCCATTTCGCCAGACCGCTGAGCCATCTGTGAACCAGGCATGGCTACGTTCTTCAGGTGTTAACTGTTCGAAGGTACACCCCAGGAGACTCTTTGGTTAAACTGACAGACGACTGCGTAAGTTCACTCTCAGCTGTTTGTGGGTATTCAGCCACATGCTCATGTAGTCGGGTGATTCCTTCTTTTCCTTTACTTGCTCTGTCTGCGATATACCTTTTCCAGCGCACTCTGGAGCTTTGCTGTACTCGCCTGACCTTGTGTGTCTCATTTTCTGAGAGAGCCCAGGATAATATGGGTAGGTCTGGTCTTAAACTGACTTTGTCGTCCCCTGTCTGTCCTTCTGTTTCTGTTAGGGCCCAATAACATGCAAATAATTGTTTCTCAAATGGAGTGTAACGAGTAGCAGCATCTGTCAATTTTCTAGACCAGAACCCTAACGGTATACGAGTGCCATGTTGAACCTGCCACAAACTCCATACTGCAGTATCATTGGTAACGGATACCTGCAGCTCAAAAGGCTGCCTAGGCACTCGCTGGGCAAGGGATAAAGTTTGAGCAACGACTTCTTTGGCTGCATCAAAGGCCACCTGTTGTTTCTTTCCGCACTCGAAGTGGGCCTTTTTTCGTGTTACGGCATACAGCGGTTTTACTAACATCGTGAGGTGAGGTATGTGTCTCCTCCAGTAACCCAATAGCCCCACGAACCGTTGTGTCTCAGTTTTGTTCGTGGGAGGTGGGGGTGGCCATTTCTTGAATTTTATTCTTCACAGGCTCGGGTATGATGCGCTCACCCCGAGACCATTGGATCCCCAGAAATTGGACAGTCTGACGAGGGCCCTGCACCTTCTTCGGTTTATCTCCCAGCCCCTGTCTCGCATGTGTTGGACTAAAGTAGCTAGGGCTTCTGACACCACTGCCTCGGTGGGACCCCTTATTAGTACATCATCGATGTAGTGTGCCAGTGAGGCATTAGGGGCCAACGTGCACATGTCCAGGTCCCGGGCCACCAATCCGTGGCATAGGGTAGGGCTACGTAGGTGACCTTGAGGTCGGCGTTTAAACATGTATTGCCTCCCTTCCCAAGTGAATGCAAACTGGTCCTGGGATTCTTCCACTGTTGGAATGGAGAAAAATGCATTGGTCAGGTCGATTACCGCATACCACTCCGCACCTTCTTCAGACAGCCGCTCTGTTATAGTTACTACATCTGGGACAGCGGGTTGCCAGGGGAGGGGCAAATTTGTTCAGTTGTCGGTAGTCCACAGTCATCCTCCAACTTTTGTCGGGTTTCTGCACAGGCCAAACAGGGCTATTGTAGGGGGTCACCGCATGTCTAATGATACCCGCCTCCCAGAGCCCTTGTATGTTTTCCCCTATTTCTTTGTGTCCCCCAGGTATTCGGTACTGTTTCATAGTCACTATACGCGATGGTCGTCGTATGACCACTGGTTCCCAATTTGCTTGCCCTGCAATCACAGTGATTGCCCGTATCCCGAATGAGAATCGCCCGAACGGGGTGTTGTGTGTGGTTCCCTTTAAAAGGTCCATCCCAATAATATGTTCCTTTACTGCCGATATTAAGACCGTTACCCAGCGCGGAGGCCCATTTCACAACACCATTCTGATAGTTGTTCGGACAGCGGGCGTTTCTGCCCCTCCGAACCCATTAATCATCAAACCCTGTGTGTTTCCTAGTATTTCCATGGATAATAGTAACTTCTGCCCCTGTGTCTAGTAAAGTGTTAGTTTTAACTTTTTAATCTTGGCAGAGAGCTACAAACTGCTTGGCTTCAAGCCAGGTCTTTGTTCTTACTGAGACACATGGTCAAAATGGCTGTATTTTATACCTGGATCAATTTACAGAAAAGAACTCGCCTATTTGACCTTATTGGCTCACTACCCAAGGGTCCTAAAATGTCAAGTTGATTGATGAGTTAATGCAACATGCCGAACTGCATGTAGCAGCCTTGACTTGGGGGTCTGCGAATTTTCAGTCTGTCTAAATGAGCCTGTTTGAATACTCTACCATAAAGCCACATCTCTTTATATGTTAACCCCACCCCCCCACCCCGCCAATGTATCATAATCGGAATGTGTGGCCTCAGATCCCAGGAGCTTGGATTGATGTGGTTCTAACGGGGAGTACTCCCAGATCCCGGACACACCCCTAGTCGAGGGGATTACTAGCCTTCCACAGTTCTTCTATGTTGGGGTATGCGAGTAGCGCACCCCTCATCATAGGAGGGCCACTCTTCATCAGCCTGCTCCGCATTCCTGCCGTAAAGAGCTCCTGATCTGGCCCCCCATATGGTTGGTGATATAATCCTCCCTGTGTTGCCATGTTGCGCAACTGTATCGCACCCTCCGCCATCGTATTCCAAGGTTTTACCTCCCCTTCCCAATCAACGGCAGAGGGATATTTTTGCTGGATCCCTGTAGTAACCATGTCCCATAGCGAACCTGTGCCCTGGACATTCTGTAGCACTGCTGTGATATGGTGGTCCGTAGCCATAGTCCCCATTTTTGTTAACACTTCGGAGTCAAGTATTACGCCTGATGCTCCCTGGTCCCAAATCCGGGTTAGCCATTCTGACAATGATTCCCCGGGTTTTTTGGCGAAATCGAGACCCTATTTCTTGTAACTCACTCGTGGTGAAGTCACTCACCCCTCTTGTGGTTACCGGCTGTTCCCCATCTTGCTGTTTCGACTTATTTGTCATAAGGGGTCGAGCTTTTGTGCTCGGAGCGTTTCCGGGAGGGTTTTTAATTTCCTCCCGTACCCCCCCGGCCTCTCCATCTGTCCACTCATCTTCTGAGCCAGAGGAGAACCAGATATTTTTGATGCATCACCCACAATTTTTTCCAGCTTGTATACATTCCCCACATGATTCTGCACTGGCTTTTAAACACTCACTGGGATCTGATTGAGCAAGTCCATACCACATGCAGCAGCAAATCAGTGCTGTACAAAGGATATATTTCAAATCCAGCTGTAATTTCCGTCGTCTGGCTTTCTTTGTATTTTAACATAAGAACATAAGAACATAAGAATTAGGAACAGGAGTTGGCCATCTAGCCCCTCGAGCCTGCTCCGCCATTCAACAAGATCATGGCTGATCTGGCCGTGGACTCAGCTCCACTTACCCGCCTGCTCCCCATAACCCTTAATTCCCTTATTGGTTAAAAATCTATCTATCTGTGACTTGAATACATTCAATGAGCTAGCCTCAACTGCTTCCTTGGGCAGAGAATTCCACAGATTCACAACCTTCTGGGAGAAGAAATTCCTTCTCAACTCGGTTTTAAATAGTCTCCCCGACCAGTGGAAACAACCTCTCTGCCTCTATCTTGTCTATCCCTTTCATTATTTTAAATGTTTCTATAAGATCACTCCTCATCCTTCTGAACTCCAACGAGTAAAGACCCAGTCTACTCAATCTATCATCATAAGGTAACCCCCTCATCTCCGGAATCAGCCGAGTGAATCGTCTCTGTACCCCCTCCAAAGCCAGTATATCCTTCCTTAAGTAAGGTGACCAAAACTGCACGCAGTACTCCAGGTGCAGCCTCACCAATACCCTATACAGTTGCAGCAGGACCTCCCTGCTTTTGTATTCCATCTCTCTCGCAATGAAGGCCAACATTCCATTCGCCTTCCTGATTACCTTCTGCACCTGCAAACTAACTTTTTGGGATTCATGCACAAGGACCCCCAGGTCCCTCTGCACCGCAGCATGTTGTAATTTCTCCCCATTCAAATAATATACCCTTTTACTGTTTTTTTTTCCCCAAGTTGGATGACCTCACATTTTCCGACATTGTATTCCATCTGCCAAACCTTAGCCCACTCACTTAACCTATCTCAATCTCTTTGCAGCCTCTCTGTGTCCTCTACACAACCCGCTTTCCCACTAATCTTTGTGTCATCTGCAAATTTTGTTACACTACACTCTGTAGCCAGACGGCATAGTAAAGTTTCTGATTGTTCATTGACTTTATCCGCCCGCTCTTGTGCAGTGCGGACTGCTTCAGTCAGGTCGATTTTTGACTTTCCAAAACCTTAACAGCTGTTTTTAACTGTAGGTTTTCTGCCTCACTTTCCTTAAGTTGTTTACACATCGCCCTGAATGTTGTCAACAAAATCCACCCCATTTGTGGGGCACTATTTTTCTCCTGTGGGAAGCTATCTTTGTTCTGTTCCAATAACGGCGTATCCCCATGTTGTGGGTGTCCATACCAGGCTAGCACCTTGGCAAGAGAGCCAAAACCCTCATCCCTCATGCCCCACCCTGGTATTCTATACTTCTCTCCCACAGGAGGAGACTGCTTCTTGTCTTTTCTCTTAAACATTTTACCAGATCCTGTTCGTGACGCCAAATTGTTCTGGATCGATAATAATAGACCCAGGTTTGGGATTGGGATGAATGTTAAATAAGAAACAAGACAAATGAAGTAAAGATAAAATACCGTTTACTGAGAGAAAAGAAACATAATAATACAGTTGACGAAGAAAAGAGAAGTATGATAAGATGCAACAAAGCTCACGGCCATCAGCCCGTCGAGAACTCCGCAACGACGGCTGGTCTGGAGCCTTGGGGGTCCCGGCACCGCTCGCGAATCACGGTCCAAGATGAAGTTCAAAGAGCTACTGGACAGTCCGTTCCTTTATACTATTAATCAAACATACTATCGAACAAAACATGGGTGCATGTGGCTTATGGCCAACTCCTAATCTGTGAGGCCCCAGCTGCTCGTCCACAAAGCTTGAGATCTCGAGGCGCCGACCGTCTAATAACAAGCTGGTGTGCGTCTCAAGGTTGCTTTCCCTCTCTCTCTCTCGATAGCAACAACATTCCACGGGACACGAGACAGAAACACACTGCAAATGTCTAAATATCATAATTAACAGTATGTGATTAACCCCATACAATACGTCCCCCAGCCTCTCTCACTCTCTCCCGCCCCCTAGCCTCTCTCACTATCTCCCACCTCCAGTCTCTCTCTCTCCCCCAGCCTCTCTTCCTCTCCCCCCAGCCTCTCTTCCTCTCCCCCCCAGCATCTCTCACACTCTCCCCCACCCCCAGCCTCTCTCTCTCTCTCCCTCCTCCAATCTCTCACTCTCTCTTCCCCCCCAGCCCCTCTCTCTCTCTCTCTTCCTCCCCCCAATCTCTTTCACTCTTCCTCCCCCCAATCTCTTTCACTCTTCCTCCCCCAATCTCTCTCTCTCTCTTCCTCCCCCCAATCTCTTTCACTCTCCCTCCCCCAATCTCTCTCTCCCTTCCTCCCCCCAATCTTTCTCTCTCCCTCCCACAAGTCTTTCTCCCACTCACAGCCTCTCTCACATCCTGCCCCCGCCCCGCCACCAGCGTCTCTCTCTCTCACACTCCCACCCCCAGCCTCTCTCACTCTCCTGCTCCCCCACCCCCAGCCTCTCTCTCTCTCTCTCTCTCCCTCCCCCAATTTCTCTCTCTCTCTCCCTCCCCCAATCTTTCTCTCTCTCCCCCAGCCTCTCCCTCCAGCCTCACTCACTCTCCCCCCCAGCCTCATACACTCTCCCCCCCCAACCTCACTCAGTCTCAACCCCAGCCTCACTCATTCTCCCCCCCCAGCCTCACTCACTCTCCCCCCCAGCCTCACTCACTCTCCTCCACCCCCACAGCCTCTCTCTCTCAGCCAACCCTAATCTTTCTCTTTCGTCCAACCTCCGCAGCCTCAATCTCTCTCTCCCTCACCCCGATCTCTCTCTCTCTCTCCCCACCCCACCCCAGTCATTCTCGCTCCCCGACAGCCTCTCTCACTCCCCCCCCCCAGCCTCTTTCACTCCCCCCCACCAGCCTCTCTCACTCCCCCGCCCCCCAGCCTCTCTCACTCCCCTTTAGCTGCTCTCACTCTCCCCCCACCTAGTCTCTCTCTCTCTCCCCACCCCCTCCCGAGCCTCTCTCACTCTCTCCCCAGCCTCGCTCTCTGTCTTACTCCCCCGAATCTCTCTCTCTTTACCATCAGTCTCACTCACTTTCCCGCTCCCAGCTTCTCTCAATCTCCCCCCCCTCCCCCACAATCTCTCTTTCTCTTCACCCTCCAATCTCTCTCACTCTCCCCCCACTATATTTCACTCCCGCCCCAGTCTTTCTCACTCTCCCCCCTCCAATCTCTCTCTCGCTCTCTCTCCCCCCAGTCTTTCTCATTCCCCCTCAGCCTCTCTCACTTTGCCCCCCAGCCTCTCTCACTCCCCTCGCAGCCCCTCTCTCTCTTCCCCTCCCACAGCCTCTCTCACTCTCACCCCCCCAATCCCTCACACCCCACCCCAGTCTCACTCCCCACCTCCCCAGTCTCTCTCACTCACCCCCTCCCAGCCTCTCTCACTCTCCATGCCCCCCCCAGTCTCTCTATATCTCTCCCCCCTCCACAATCTCTCTCACTCTCCGCCACCCCCAGCCTCTCTCACACTTCCCCCCGCACCAGCCTCTGTCACTCCCCCCCAATCTCTCACTCTCTCCCCTCCCCCCACCCACCCCACACCCGGCCCAGCCTCTCTCACTCTCCCTGCCCCCCAATATCTCACTCTCACCAACCTCCACAGCCTCTCTCTCAGCCGCCCCCAATCTCTCTCACTGTCCCCCCCGAGACCTCTCTCACTCTCCCCCCCAGCCTCTCTCACTCTCCCCCCCTCCCAGCCTCTCTCACTCCCCCTCCCAGCCTCTCTCATTCTCCCCAAAGCCTCTCTCACCACCCTTTCCAGCCTCTCTCACTCTTCCCCCGCAGCCTCTCTCACTCTCCCCCCTCCAGCCTCTCTCACTCTCCCCCAGCCTCTCTCACCACCCCTCCCAGCCTCTCTCACTCTCCCCCCCAGCCTCTCTCACTCTCCCCCCTCCCAGCCTCTCTCACTCTCCCCCAGCCTCTCTCACTCTCCCCCTCAGCCTCTCTCACCCCCCCCCCCCAGTCTCTCTCACTCTCCCCCCCAGCACCTCTCACTCTCCCCCCCAGCCTCTCTCACTCTCCCCCCCAGCCTCTCTCACTCTCCTCCTCCCAGCCTCTCTCACTCTCCCCCTCAGTCTCTCTCACTCTCCCCCCGCAGTCACTCTCTCTCCTCCCCCCAGCCTCTCTCACTCTGCCCCCCAGCCTCTCTCACTCTGCCCCCCTCCCACCAATCTCTCTCTCTCTCTCTACCTCCCCCCAGTCTCTCTCTCTCTCCCCTCCCCATAGCCTCTCTCTTCCTCTCCCAATCTCTCTCTCTCTCGCCCCCCCCACCCCCACCCCCAGTCATTCTCTCACCTCCCCCCAGTCTCTCTCACTCCCCCCCTCCTATCATTCTCACTCTGCCCTCGCCCCCCGCCCACCCCACACCCGCCCCCAGCCTCCCTCACTCCACCCGTCGCGCCTTGGGGCCCAGCGGGAGGCTCAGTCAGCGGTTGGTCGGAGGAGCACCCGTGGAACAACAACGTGGTCGGACTGATCGCATGGCCCCACTTCTCTCTCTCTCTCTCGCCATCGGGCCCAGGCTTGCCTTGGGGCAGACAGTCAGAGCCTCAGGTCCTGCTGCTGCTTTCAGCCGATTTTGTCCCACTTTGTTTCCCGACAAGCTTTGTTTCCCACTGGGCATCCGCAGTGTCTTCTTTGTGCAGCTGATGGGCCATCCCGTCTGGGTCAGAGTGAGGAAATCAGAGAGAGCGAGGCGGGGGAGAGAGAGAGAGAGAGAGAGAGAGAGGGAGGGAGGCGGGGGAGAGAGAGAGAGAGAGGGAGGGAGGCGGGGGAGAGAGAGAGAGAGAGAGAGATAGAGGTGAGGAGAGAGAGAGGCGGGGGAGAGAGAGAGAGAGAAAGGCAGGGGAGAGAGAGAGAGAGACAGAGAGGGAGGCGGGGGAGAGAGAGAGAGAGAGGGAGGCGGGGAGAGAGAGAGAGAGAGAGAGGTGAGGAGAGAGAGAGGCGGGGAGAGAGAGAGAGAGAGGGAGCGGGGGAGAGAGAGAGAGAGAGAGAGAGAGAGAGAGAGAGAGGGAGGCGGGGAGAGAGAGAGAGAGAGAGAGAGAGGGAGGCGGGGAGAGAGAGAGAGAGAGAGCGAGGCGGGGGAGAGAGAGACAGAGAGAGAGAGGGAGGCGGGGAAAGAAAGAGAGAGTGAGAGAGAGGTGGGGGAGAGAGAGAGGTGGGGAGAGAGAGAGAGAGAGAGGGAGGCAGGGAGAGAGAGAGAGAGAGAGAGAGAGAGAGAGAGGGAGGGAGGCGGGGAGAGAGAGAGAGAGGCAGGGAGAGAGAGAGAGGCGGGGGAGAGAGAGAGAGAGAGAGGCAGGGGAGAGAGAGAGAGAGAGGCAGGGGAGAGAGAGAGAGAGAGAGAGAGAGAGGCGGGGGAAAGAGAGAGAGAGTGAGAGAGAGGCGGGGGAGAGAGAGAGAGGCGGGGAGAGAGAGAGAGAGAGACGGAGAGAGAAAGAGAGAGAGAGAGGCAGGGAGAGAGAGAGAGAGAGAGAGAGGCGGGGGAGAGAGAGAGAGGCGGGGGAGAGAGAGAGAGAGGTGGGGAGAGAGAGCGAGAGTGGCAGGCAGAGAGAGAGAGAGGCAGGGAGAGAGAGAGAGAGAGAGGCAGGGGAGAGAGAGAGAGTGAGGCAATGGAGAGAGTCAGAGATCAAGAGGGGGAGAGAGAGAAAGGTGGGGGAGAGAGTCAGAGAACAAGAGCAGGGAGAGAGAGAGAGAGAGAGAAGCGGGGGAGAGAGAGAGAGGCAGGGGAGAGAGAGAGAGGCAGGGGAGAGAGAGAGACGCAGGGGAGAGAGAGAGAGAGAAAGAGGCGGGGGAGAGAGAGGCGAGGAGAGAGTCAGAGAAAGAGAGGGGGAAGAGAGAGAGAGAGGCAGGGAGAGAGAGCGAGAGGCGGGGAGAGAGAGAGAGAGAGAGAGAGTGAGGCGGGGAGGGAGAGAGAGAGAGGCAGGGGAGAGAGAGAGAGAAAGGCTGGGAGAGAAAGAGAGAGAGAGAGAGAGAGAGACAAAGGGGCGGGAGAGCGAGAGAGAGGTGGGGAGAGCGAGAGAGAGAGGTGGGAGAGAGGCAGAGAACAAGAGGGAGATAGAGAGAGAGAGAGAGGTGGGGAGAAGGGAGCGAGAGGAGGAATAAAGAGATAAAGCAAAGAGAGCGGGAGAGACTGAGAGCAAAGAGAGGTAGATCGAGACCGAGGCAGAGAGAGCAAGACCGAGGGAGGCAGAACGAGGAAGGACGTTGTTATGTATGTATGTAGACCTTACCCTAATGTAAGACTCGCCACTAGGGGGCACACCTATGGGAGACCTAAGGGTCACCTATGCACTCTGGGGCAAGCAGGTATAAAAAGTGATTCACCATGCTGCTTCCTCACTCTGGAGTCTGAATAAAGAGAACAAGGTCACAACAGTTTGAGCTTGCAATATCGTCCTGTGAATTTATTCTGAACATAACAAATTGGCGACGAGTAACGGATCACGCGTAATGGCTGCCATTGGCATTCTTGAGAGATTTGTTGAGGGTGATGATTGGGAAGCCTTTGTGTAGTGCCTCGACCAGTACTTTGTGGCCAACGAATTGGACAAAGTTGAGACGGTAACCAAGCACAGGGCGATTCTCCTCATCGTATGTGGGCCATCGGTATATGGCTGCCTTAAAAATTTGCTGGCTCTGGTCAAAATAGCGGACAAATCTTACGCAGAGCTGTGTACACTGGCTAAGAAACACTTCAAGCCAATGGAGAGCATCCTGATGGGCAGGTACCGCGTTTACACGCACCGTCGCTCCGAGAGCCAGAACGTGGTGAGTTTTGTCGACGACCTAAGACACCTTGCGGGGCAGTGCGAAATTGAAGGAACCTTGGGGGAAATGTTGCGCGACTTTTTCTTGCTTGGAATTGGCCAGGAGGTCATCCTTCGCAAACTGCTGCCTGCCGAATCCCGAGATCTGAGCAAGGCCATCACAATAGTCCAAGCCTTCATATCCACGAAACTGATATCTTCACAGAATCGGAGCTCACCGGCAAGTACCGTGCACAAAATAATGTTTGCAGCAGGCAGAACGGCAGAGGGCAGGGCCCACACGTTTGCAGAGGCCAGACCTGGGCCGAGAGTGACTCAGAGTCCGCCGTGGGGCGTGAATGCGTATCCATTAGCAGCATGTTGGTGCTGCGGGGGTATTCCTTGAGCTCACCAATGTTGATTCAAGCACTCCATGTGCAAGGGCTGTGGAACAATGGGGCACCTCCAGCGAATGTGCAAACGACCTCTGACTCACCACGTAGCAGAGTCAGGAGAGGATGACCGATCCAGCGCGGATCATGCTGAACGAGCAGGAGAGGCAACTGAACCTGAGGATGAAGAGGAAGTATATGGGGACACACACCCTCGCCACCAAAAGCCCTCCGATAATGTTAAAAGTTGAACTTAACGGCACTGCAGTCTCCGTGGAACTAGACACGGGGGCGAGGCAATCAGTTCTGAGCCAGAAGGTTTTCGAGAGGCTTTGGAGCAACGAAGCACAGCGACCCGAGCTGATCCCGATTCAGGCAAAGCTGCACACCTACACCAAGGAACTGATACCAGTTATTGGTAGTGCGGACATAAGAGTATCCCATGAGGGAGCAGTGCACGATTTACCACTGTGGACTGTTTCAGGTGATGGGCCAACGCTGCTTGGCAGGAGGTGGACGGGGAAGATTTCGATGGAACTGGGAAGACCTCCGCGCACCTTCTCCGGCAAACGAGGCCTCCCTTTCTCAAAGGCCGAGCAAACCCCCCACTTCCAGCTGAACCAGGCATCGAAGTGCAGATCCCCGAGGCACGGGACGCTCATCACAACCACGAGGAGGTAACGCTCAACCGAGCAGCTGTACAGGCGCGGTGTCCACCACCCGAAGCCGACGACCCTTTCGCGACGATGGGAGGTGTTCCAGGTCGACCATGCGGAGTGGGACTCCGGCCGAAACAATTCGAATGCGTCTTCCGACGCCAGAGGCAAAATACCTGGGGAGGAAGATCACGGCAGTCAGCATCACGGACACAGACGAGAGGGCCATCCAGGCCACCGGACGAGAAAGCGTCTAGACCATGGGACGAAGATGCGTCCAGGCCACTGGACAAGAAAGCGTCTAGACCACGGGACGAGAGAGCGTCCAGACCACGGAAGGTCGCCGCAACGGAACAGAGAAATGTGTCGCCCAGCAAGGAAGACGACTGGGTTTGGGGCAAAGGTAAAGGGGCGGCCGCGGTGAAGGCCAGGAACCCACTACGCTCCAATAAATTGTGTGCACCATGTAACCCTGGCAAGCGGTCTTTCGCGGCCAATGATGTACCATTGTACAGGGTTGGGGGTACCTTACAACAAGCCAAAGTCGCGGGCGAACACCAACCGGTCGTATGTGTATCTGACAAAGTACTTGTAACAAGTGATGTGTTATCACACGGGGTCGGGTGTGTTGCACAGCAAGCCAAAGTAGCGGGCGAACCCCCAACCAGTTGTATATGTATCTAACAAAGTATTCGTAGCAAGTGAAATGTTACCGCACGGGGTCGAGAGTGTTGTGCAGCAAGCAAAAGTAGCGGGCGAGCCCCAAACGATTGAACATGTATCAAACAAGTTAAACAGAGCAGCAGCCTGTATTCACGGAACTGAAGAGACATACCAAGGAGTGTCCCAATGTATGCTCGAGTCAGACAAGCTGCTCATCCCACAAGCTTGGGAGAGCAGAGGCATCATCATCGATGCATTGTTTCGGGAATGTCCAACACTGTCTGTGCACTGTAGCGTGATCTGCCACGGGCCAGGCACAGAGAGCAGCACCTAAGCTCTCAGTTGGCCACCGTTGCCCACCCCCGGGGTGGAAACGGCGCAGCCTGCAGACCCACTCGCGGTCGTGCAAGTGCCAGAAAGCGAGGGGTCGACCGTAACGGCCCCCCCCCCCCCAGCTTAGGACCTGGACCAGCCAGGATCCCGCGTTACCGCCGGCCAAAGGCGAACTGCTCAGCGGGATGCGGCAAGCTATCTGCCGCAGAGACGATAGACCCACCCCAACGTTGCAAAGCAAGGCAGGGCGGCTACACACAGTCGGTGGTCCGGGGCCCCCACACCTCGGCCCAACGTCCACGGGGACCACTCGGCCTCCAGCCACTACCGAAGGTCTCAAGGCCATTGCGGCCGTCCTGGGCACGCCTGGCCTCAGGGTCAGCGCCCAAATCACTAAACCGAGCATGCCACGGTGGACTCCCTACAGACCCGGCTATCCTGGGTGCTACGCAATCACAAGACAGAATCACTCAGAACCGAGCCTTCTGCAAGCCAGCAGCAGAGAATGCACCATAATTGCACAGCCCCTCCACGCGACATCAGAATAAGGGATATAAACCATCTCTGTTTTAAATGGGCAGCCCCCTATTCTAAGACTGTGTGCCCTAGTTTCAGTTTCCTCTATGAGTGGAAACATTCTCTCATTCATCTGAACTCCAATGTGTTTCGGCCCAACCTACTCAAACTATACTCATAAGTCAACCCCCTCATCTCTGGTGTGGGTGGTTTTCTCGAGCATACCAAAAACGCACCTCCTACTAGAAATTCTGGTTGGTATAAGAACATAAAAAAATAAGAGCAGGAGTAGGCCATACGGCCCCTCAAGCCTGCTCCGCCATTTAATACGATCTTGGCTGATCCGATCATGGACTCAGCTCCACTTCCCTGCCCGCTCCCCATAACCCCTTAGCCCCTTATCAGTCAATCAACTGTCTATCTCTGTCTTAAATATATTCAATGTCCCGGCTTCCACAGCTCTCTGGGGCCACGAATTCCACAGATCCACAACCCTCTGAGAAAATAAATTTCTCCTCGTCTCAGTTTTAAATGGGCGGCCCCTTATTCTAAGATTATGCCCTCTAGTTCTAGTCTCCTCCATCAGTGGAAACATTCTCTCTGCATCCACCTTGTCAAGCTCCCTCATTATCTTATCCGTTTCGTTAAGATCACCTCTCATTCTTCTGAATTCCAATGCGTAGAGGCCCAACCTACTCAACCTTTCCTCATAAGTCAAATCCCCCTCATCTCTGGAATCAACCGAGTGAACCTTCTCTGAATTGCCTCCAAAGCAAGTATATCCTTTTGTACAGAAGGAAACCAAAACTGCACGCAGTATTCCAGGTGTGGCCTCACCAATACCCTGTATAGCTGTAGCAAGACTTCCCTGATTTTATACACACCTCTTTGCAATGAAGGCCAAGATTCCATTGGCCTTTCTGATCGCTTGCTGTACCTGCATACTAAACTTTTGTGTTTCATGCACAAGTACCCCCAGGTCCCGCTGTATTGCAGCACTTTACAATCTTTTTCCATTTAAATAATAACTTACTCTTTGATTTTTTTCTGCCAAAGTACATGACCTCACACTTTCCAACATTATACTCCATCTGCCAAATTTTTGCCCACTCACTTAGCCTGTCTATGTCCGCATGCCAGACACGAGACTCCCAAAGCAAGCGCTCTACTCGAAACCCATCCATGGCAAACGAGCCAAAGGCGGGCAGAGGAAACGTTGCAAGGACATCCTCAAAGCCTCCCTGATAAAGTGTGACATCCCCACTGACACTTGGCCATATACCGCCCTAAGTGGAGGAAGTGCATTCGGGAGGACGCTGAGCTCCTCGAGTCTCGTCGCCGAGAGCATGCAGAAATCAAGCGCAGGCAGCGGAAGGAGCGTGCGGCAAACCAGGCTCCCTGCCCACCCTTTCCCTCAACGACTATCTGTCCGACCTGTGACAGAGACTGTGGTTCTCGTATTGGACTGTACAGCCACCTAAGAACTTATGCTAAGAGTGGAAGCAAGTCTTCCTCGATCCCGAGGGAATGCCTATGTCCTTTTGTAGATTTTTTGTGTCCACCTCACAAATTGCTTTTTCTCCCATCTTTGTATCGTCAGCAAACTTGGCTACGTTACACTCGGTCCCTTCTTCCAAGTCGTTAAAATAGATTGTAAATAGTTGGGGTCCCAGCACTGACTCCTGCGGCACCCCACTAGTTACTGTTTGCCAACCTGAGAATGAGCCATTTATCGCGACTCTCTGTTTTCTGTTCGTTAGCCAATCCATGCTAATATATTTCCCCTGACCTCGTGAACTTTTATCTTGTGCAGTAACATTTTATGTGGCACCTTGTTAAATACCTTCTGGAAGTCCAAATACGCCACATCCACTGGTTCCCCTTTATCCACCCTCTTCGTTACATCCTCAAAGAGTTCCAGCAAATTTGTCAAACATGACTTCCCCTTCATAAATCCATGCTAACTCTGCCTGACCGAATTATACTTTTCCAAATGTCCTGCTACTGCTTCTTTAATAATGGACTCCAACATTTTTCCAACCACAGATTTTAGGCTAACTAGTCCATAGTTTCCTGCTTTTTGTCTGCCTCCTTCTTTAAATAGGGGCGTTACATTTGCAGTTTTCCAATCTGCTGGGACCTCCCCAGAATCCAGGGAATTTTGGTAAATTACAACCAATGCATCCACTATCCCTGCCGCTACTTCTCTTAAGACCCTAGGATGCAAGCCATCAGGTCCAGGGGATTTATCTGCCTTTAGTCCCATTATCTTACTGAGTATCGCCTCCTTCGTGATTGTGATTGTGTTAAGTTCCTCCCCCCCTATAGCCCCTTGACTATCCACTGTCGGAATATTGCTGGTGTCCTCAACTGTAAAGACGGATGCAAAATATTTGTTCGGAGTTTCTGCCATCTCCATGTTCCCCGTTACTAATTCCCCGGTCTCGTCCTCCAGGGAGAGGATTATCCGGATAGATCAGACCTGGACACACGTTTGTCGGGCTCAACCGCATTGTGTTTAATAAGATTAACGACACCACTCATAAACAGTGCAAAACAGTACAACCCTGGCTTATCCAAAAAGCCCTGCCATGCTAAGTTACCACGGCTTAATAAAAGAGTCCTCCCATGAAATATACTAACACAGGACCTCTCCCAGCACTAAACCCCTTGGGTTTGGTTGGGACTTACAATCACCCCCTCACACAGCTAAGTGTCCTTGCGGATGTGTAGGCACAGGCAATATGCTCGCCCTGATCGCCCGCTGTCTTGCTTGCAGCTTCTTCCCGAACGCCTCGTTCCTGGTTCCGTACCACCGACGCAGTAACCAAGTTCCAGTTTGAGTCGAGGTCCATTGGTGAGGGCTGAAGAGCAGCGCTCAGCTTCCGGCGGTGTTTCGTTGAAATGAAGAGCGCTTCGAACTTGAGCTTGAACTTGAGCTCGGTGGGAGCTCCCGCTTGAGCTTTTTCCTGAGCTGGAGCTTGTTGCAAAGCAGCTCCTTATATCCTCAAAACCCATCAGCTTCCCCGCCGCCCCCCCCCCCCCAATACCGACCGATGGATTGGATTGACTCGGATGACTCAGAGTGCATCAGCTCTGAGTGAGAATACAAGAAGTTGGGTCGGTGGGAGAGGTTCGGTGTAGTGGGGGGGGCGGGAGGCCTTGTTTTTCCCAACTTTTTCCGTAGAGCGGCGGTGTACCTGAGCGGGAGCAGATCGAGGCCCGAGAATGGGAATAAAAGCCAGAGCATACGGCCAAGTGTGATCTTCTGAAATAGCTTCCATCGCCTGGTTGGGTCCCAGACTTTTTTTCCCAATTGGCCTGGGTTTGTATCTGTTTTTTTTGTCTCTCCCAGGAGATCGCAAGGTGGGGAGAACTCTGCTGTGTGACATCGCAGGTAAGGCAGGTAAGTGATTGGTAGTGATTGCGGGCTAAGTTTTTCTTTGATTTAACACATAGTATATAACTAAATACTAAAAACTAGCCTTTATTTGTTTAGCTAATTTAACAAACTACATAGGGTAAATATTTCATTAAAGCTAAACTAATTAATTTAATAAAATAACGGGAAAACAGGAGATGTCTTGCTGCTGCAATACGTGGGAGCTTCTGGGCGTTTTGGTCCAGGGCGACTACGCCTGTGGTAAGTGCCTGCGGCTCGACGAACTTCGGCTCCGAGTTGAGGAGCTGGAGTCCAAGCTGCAGACATTGAGAGACATCAGGGAGGG
This sequence comes from Pristiophorus japonicus, assembly GCF_044704955.1. Classification (NCBI taxonomy): domain Eukaryota; kingdom Metazoa; phylum Chordata; class Chondrichthyes; family Pristiophoridae; genus Pristiophorus; species Pristiophorus japonicus. The sequence continues at coordinate 197,035,909 of NC_091985.1, read as the reverse complement.
AGAAAGTCACCGGGACCTTTTGCTCAAGGAGGCAGCCACGCCCTCCAGATTAAATACTTCAGAATTGACACGTGGTCAGGGACAGGAGGGTGTGACTGCGAGTGAAGCAGGTAAGGGGATCCAGGAGGTAGAACATAAGAACATAAGAATTAGGAACAGGAGTAGGCCATCTAGCCCCTCGAGCCTGCTCCGCCATTCAACAAGATCATGGCTGATCTGGCCGTGGACTCAGCTCCACTTACCCGCCCGCTCCCCGTAACCCTTAATTACCTTATTGGTTAAAAATCTATCTATCCGTGACTTGAATATATTCAATGAGCTAGCCTCAACTGCTTCCTTGGGCAGAGAATTCCACAGATTCACAACCCTCTGGGAGAAGAAATTCCTTCTCAACTCGGTTTTAAATTGGCTCCCCCGTATTTTGAGGCTGTGCCCCCTAGTTCTAGTCTCCCCGACCAGTGGAAACAACCTCTCTGCCTCTATCTTGTCTATCCCTTTCATTATTTTAAATGTTTCTATAAGATCACCCCTCATCCTTCTGAACTCCAACGAGTAAAGACCCAGTCTACTCAATCCATCATCATAAGGTAACCCCCTCATCTCCGGAATCAGCCGAGTGAATCGTCTCTGTACCCCCTCCAAAGCTAGTATATCCTTCCTTAAGTAAGGTGACCAAAACTGCCTGCAGTACTCCAGGTGCGGCCTCACCAATACCCTGTACAGTTGCAGAAGGACCTCCCTGCTTTTGTACTCCATCCCTCTCCTCATGAAGGCCAACATTCCATTTGCCTTCCTGATTACCTGCTGCACCTGCAAACTAACTTTTTGGGGATCATCTAAAAGAGTTTCATGCACAAGGACCCCCAGGTCCCTCTGCACCGCAGCATGTTGTAATTTCTCCCCATTCAAATAATATTCCTTTTACTGTTTTTTTCCCCTAAGGTGGATGACCTCACACTTTCCGACATAGTATTGCAGGAGCCTCAGTCCCTGCACTTGTCCAATAGATTGGAGGTTCCTGCAACCCTCGAGGACAAGTGTGCATACTGCGGAGTGGACGAGCAGACTGACCAAGGCACCGTGGTGCGGAAAGCCATTCAAGTGGGGGGGAGTAAAGAGACAGATGGTTGTCGTCGGCAACAGTATAAATCGGGGGATAGATAGGGTTCTCTGCAACCAAGAGAGAACGTCCCGAAAGCTGTATTGCTACCTGGTGTCAGGGTCAAGGACATCTCATCCAAGCTGAAGAATAACTTGAGAATGGGAGGGAGAGGATCCAGTTGTCATGGTACACGTAGGTACCAATGACGTACGTAGAACTAAGAAAGAGTTTATGCTGAGAGAGTTTGAACAGCTAGGAACTAAATTGAAAAGCAGAACCACAAAGCTAATAATCTCTGCATTATTACCTGAGCCACGAGCAAATTGGCATCGGGTCAATAGAATCAGGGAGATGAATGTGTGGCTCAGAGGTAGGTGTGGGAGAAGTGGATTTTGATTCATGGGGGCACTGACACCAATACTCGGGAAAGAGAGAGCTGTTCTGTGGGGACGGACTACACCTGAACTATGCTGGGACCAGAGTTCTAATGAACCGACTAACTAGGGAGGTAGACAGGGCTTTAAGCTAAATAAGGGTGGGGGTGGGGGATGGGAGGGGAGGGGAGGGGGGAGTGGGGGGGGACGGTCGCAATAGAGAGCAATCTAGAATGCTAAAGAGAGAAGAAAAGGAAGCAATGCAGGAAAGTGATTGTGGTAAGGATAACCAGATTGTGTCAGGAAGGGACAGAGCATACACACAACAGAGTGCACTAACACATAGGGTCCAGGTAAGAAAAAAAATGATAAGACAAATAGGGCTGTAGTACAAAATAATGTTACGATGTCTAATAATGTTAAAATGACAAATCTAAAAGCACTGGAACTGAATGCACGAAGCATCTGTAATAAGGTAGACGAATTAACAGTGCAAATAGATGTAAACGGATACAATATAGTTGCAATTATGGAGACATGGTTGCAGGGTGACCAGGGCTGGGAACTGAATATCCAAGGATATTCGATATTTAGGAACGACAGGCAAAAAGGAAGAGGGGGTGATGTGGTGTTGTTAGTGAAGGATGAAATCAGAGCAATAGTGAGAAAGGATATTGGCTCAGAAAATCAAGATGTAGAATCAGTCTGGGTGGAGCTAAGGAGCACCAAGGGGCAGAAAGCATTGGTGGGAGTTGTCTATAGGCCTCCAAACAGTAGTGGTAATGTAGGGGATGGCATCAAACAGGAAATTAGAGATGCATGCAACAAGGGTACGACAGTAATCGTAGGTGACTTTAATCTACATATAGACTGGCCAAACCAAATTAGTAATAATACTGTGGAAGATGAATTCCTGGAGTGTGTATGAGATGGTTTTTTAGACCAGAATGTTGAGGAGCCTACGAGGGAACAGGCTATCCTAGGTTGGGTATTGTGTAATGAGAAGGGGTTAATTAACAGTCTTGTTGTGCGGGGTCCTTTAGGGAAGAGTGACCATAACACGATTGAATTCTTTATTAAGATGGAAAGTGAAGTAGTCCAATCCAAAACTAGGGTCCTAAATCTAAACAAAGGAAACTACGAAGGTATGAGGAATGAATTGGCTATGATCGATTGGGAAGATTCATTAAATGGCATGACGATGGATAGGCAATGGCTAACATTTAAGGAACGAATGCATGAATTGCAACAGTTATACATTCCTTTCTGGTATAGAAACACAAAAGGAAAAGTGGCCCAACCATGGCTAACAAAATAAATTAAGGATAGTATTAGATCCAAAGAGGAGTCATACAAAGTTGCCAGAAAAAGTAGCAAGCCTGAGGATTGGGAACAGTTTAGAATTCAGCAAAAAAGAACCGAGAGATTGATTAAGAGGGTAAAAATAGAGTATGAGAGTAAAGTTGCAAGGAACATAAAAACCGACTGCAAAAGTTTCTACAAATACATAAAAAGAAAAAGATTAGTGAAGATAAATGTAGGTCCTTTATAGACAGAAATGGGAGAATTTGTAATGGGGAACAAAGAAATGACAGAACAATTAAATAAATACTTCGGTTCTGTCTTCACGGAAAGGATACAAATAACGTCCCAGAAATTCTAGGGAAACAAGGGTCTAGTAAGCAAGAGAAATGAAAGGAAATGATTATTAAATAAGAAAATGCTGGAGAAACTAATGGGACTAAAGGCCGATAAACCCCCAGGGCCTGATGATCTGCATCCCAGAGTACTAAAAGAGGTAGCCATGGAAATAGTGGATGCATTGGTTGTCATCTTCCAAAATTCTATAGATTATGGAACAGTTCCTGCAGATTGGAGGGTGGCAAATGTAACCCCACTATTTAAAAAAGAAGGGAGAGAGAAAGCAGAACGCCAGACAGACTGGTTAGCCTGACATCAGTAGTAGGGAAAATGCTAGAGTCTATTCTAAAGGATGTGATAACGGCACACTTTGATAATATCAACGGGATTAAACAAAGTCAACATGGATTTATGAAAGGAAAATCATGTTTGACAAACCTACTGGAGTCTTTTGAGGATGTAACTGATAGAATAGATAAGGGAGAACCAGTGGATGTAGTGTATTTGGATTTTCAGAAGGCCTTTGATAAAGTCCCGCATAAGAGGTTAGTGTACAAAATTAAAGCACATAGGATTGTGGGTAATGTATTGGCATGGATTGAAAATTGGTTAACATAGGAAACAGAGAGTAGGAATAAACGGGTATTTTTTGGGATGACGGGCAGTGACTAGTGGGGTACCACAGGGATCAGTGCTTGGGCCCCAGCTATTCACAATATATACAAATGATTTGGATGAGGGAACCAAATGTAATAATTCCAAGTTTGCCGACAACACAAAACTAGGTGGGATTGTGAGTTGTGAGGAGGATGCAAAGACGCTGCAAGGTGATTTAGATAGTTTGAGTGAGTGGGCAAACACATGGCAGATGCAGTATAACGTGGATAAATGTGAAGTTATCCACTTTGTTTGGAAAAACACAAGGACAAAGTATTATTTAAATTGTTGTGACTTGGGAAGTGTTGATGTACAGAGAGACCTGGGTGTCCTTGTACACCAGTCATTGAAAGCAAACATGCAGGTGCAGCAAGCAGTTAGGAAGGCAAATGGTATGTTGGCCTTCATTGCAAGAGGATTTGAGTACAGGAGCAAGGATGTCTTACTACAATTATACAGGGCCTTGGTGAGACCGCACCTGGAGTACTGTGTGCAGTTCTGGTCTCTTTACCTAAGGAAGGATATACTTGCCATAGAGGGAGTGCAGCGAAGGTTCACCAGACTGATTCCTGGGAGGACAGGACTGTCGTATGAGGAGAGATTGGGTCGACTAGGCCTGTATTCACTAGAGTTTAGAAGAATGAGAGGGTATTTCATTGAAACGTATGCGGGCAAGATGTTTCCCCTGGCTGGGAAGTCTAGAACAAGGGGTCACTGTCTCAGGATATGGGGTAAGAAATTTAGGACCGAGATGAGGAGAAATGTTTTCACTCAGAGGGTGGTGAACCTGTGGAATTCTCTACAACAGAAGGCTGTGGAGGCCAAGTCACTGAATATATTTAAGAAGGAGATAGATAGATTACTAGGCACAAAAGGCATTAAGGTGTATGGGGGAAACAAGGGAATATGGTGTTGAGATAGAGGATCAGCCAGGATCATGTGGCAAAAACAGAAAGGCAGAATATTATCTGAATGGTGACAGATTAGGAAAAGGGGAGGTGCAACGAGACCTGGGTGTCATGGTACATCAGTCATTGAAGGTTGGCATGCAGGTAGAGCAGGCGGTGAAGAAGGCAAATGGTATGTTGGCCTTCATAGCGAGGGGATTTAAGTATAGGAGCAGGGAGGTCTTACTGCAGTTGTACAGGGCCTTAGTGAGGCCTCACCTGGAATATTGTGTTCAGTTTTGGTCTCCTAATCTGAGGAAGGACGTTCTTGCTATTGAGGGAGTGCAGTGGATGTTCACCAGACTGATTCCCGGGATGGCGGGACTGACATATGAGGAGTGACTGGATCGACTGGGCCTGTATTCACTGGATGAGAGGGGATCTCATAGTAACATATAAAATACTGACAGGACTGGACAGGTTAGATGTAGGAAGAATGTTCCCGATGTTGGGGAAGTCCAGAACCAGGGGTCACAGTCTAAGGATAAGGGGTAAGCCATTTAGGACCGAGATGAGGAGAAACTTCTTCACTCAGAGAGTTGTTAACCTGTGGAATTCCCGATCGCAGAGAGTTGTTGAGGCCAGTTCATTAGATGTATTCAAGAGGGAGTTAGATATGGCCCTTAAGGGATCAGGGAATATAGCCCTTAAAGGGATCAAGGGGTATGGAGAGAAAGCAGGAAAGGGGTACTGAGAGAATGATCAGCCATGATCTTATTGAATGGTGGTGCAGGCTCGAAGGGCCGAATGGCCTACGCCTGCACCTATTTTCTATTTGTCTATGTTTCTATCTGTCTGAACCCACCCCCCTCCCCACCCCTGCCCCCTGGAGTGGCTCATAGCCTTTGAAATCTTTGTGAAAAATGATATTTCGTTTTCCCGCTCCAAGGCCTTGCAGCTGGAGAGACAATGGTTGCTGACTACTGGATATCTGTCGTTTCCTGAGTTCATGGCCCCCATGGTGAACCTGTAGAATTCTCTGCCACAGAAAGTTGTTGAGGCCAATTCACTAAATATATTCAAAAAGGAGTTAGATGTAGTCCTTACTACTAAGGGGATCAAGGGGTATGGCGAGAAAACAGGAATGGGGTACTGAAGTTGCATGTTCAGCCATGAACTCATTGAATGGCGGTGCAGGCTCGAAGGGCCGAATGGCCTACTCCTGCACCTATTTCCTATGTTTCTATGTTTCTATTAGCAGGTAATGGGTTTCAATCTCAAACCGATCTTGCTTAACTGGCTTATCCCCTGGAAGACAATGTCTCGGCCATTTCCTGCCTTGTTTTTATTTTGATTTTATTTGTATTTTTTTTTGTGGTTTTTTTTTGGGGGCACTAAAACCACAAATTATACAAGTCAACAGATCAACAACTCTTTTGTAGCAAAACAAAACAGTTCGATCCAGTGTCCCTTGATCTGGGGGACACTCCAAACACTTATCAAGGTCCTTTCTTTGGGTTTTTTAAAAATGTTTTTTTGTGTGTTTGTACCAGTTTCGGTTGGGAGTGTCATGACTGCAAAGGCACAGTGTCTCTGGCTTACCTCTCGGGGTATTGTTCCCAGTAATCACGTTAGATGGTGATGACATCAATCAGCCTGGGTTCCCTTTCACCTAGCCTGTCAGTGTGAAATGGTCATTTGCATATGAATGCACATTAGTTCGGGTAGCCTGGCTCAAACTCCTGCCAGTCAATCCGATTCCCTAAGCCACCCTCATAAACTTGCCAAACAGTACAGTTCTTACTCGGAGGTTTTGGCTTTAAGGATTTAAAGTATTGTTCATCAAAATGGCCAGAAAGCTGGTGCTACACCAGAATCAACTTAGCGAACCTTCTCTGAACAGCCTCCAATGCAAGTATATCCGTCCTTAAAAACAGAGACCAAAACTGTACGCGGTACACCAGGTCCCACGTTGGACTCTTCAGTCGCCTGAGAACGCATCTTAGTGTGGAAGCAAGTCATCCTCGACTCTGTGGGATTGCCTCAGAAGAAGAATATATTAAGTATAAACATTGAATTAAAAGCCGCTCCCCCCCCCCACCCCCCCCCCCCCCCCCCGCCACCCCAGGCAGCATGCCTGATTTTCTTTGCTGGACTAAATATTGGGGGCGGCATGGGTTGGGGGAGGATGGGAGGGGCTGCCGTTTATCTGTGTGAGCTCCATACTTCCCCCTGATTTCCTGAATGTGTTCACCCAGACCCATGCTTTGGAATTCTGTACACACTAATCCTGATAAAGTGGTGCGCAGGTCTGTGCAGAGAGAGAGAGGGAGAGATAGTGAGGGAGAGAATAACTGACAGAGAGAGAGAGGGAGAGAACGTGAGGGAGGGAGCGGCTGACAGAGAGAAAGAGAGAGACAGAGAGAGAAAGAGACAGAGAGAGAATCAAAGAGTGACAGAGACCAAGAGAGACAGAGAGAGTGAGAAAGAGACATAGAGAGAGAGAGAGAATCAAAGAGTGATAGAGAGAGAGACCAAGAGAAAGAGAGACAGAGACAGAGGCAGAGACAGAGTGAGAAAGAGAGAACGAGAGACAGAAAGTTAGACAGACAGTGAGAGAGAGACACTGAAAGACAGAGAGAGAGGCCAAGAGAGACAGAGAGAGCGCGGAGATAGAGACAGAGACAGATAGAGGAGAAAGAGTGGGAGAAAGAGACAGGTACAGAGAAGGAGAGTGATGAGACAGCGAGAGAGAAAATAGAGACAGAGATCCAGACAGATAGAGTGAGGGAGGGAGGAAGAGAAAGGGAGCGAGAGAGACTGAGCGAGAGAGTGTGACAGACTGACCAAGAAAGGAACAGATAAAGAGAGAAAGACAGAAAGTCAGAGAAAAACAGAATGAGAGAGACAGAGGGAAACAAAGAGGGGGAGCAAGAGAGAGAGAGAGAGAATGACAGACTGACAGCGAGAGAGAGAAAGACAGAGAAAGTGAGGGAGAGACAGAAAGAGAGATAGAGGGAGGGAGAGAAAGACAGACAGACATAGAGAGAGTGAGAGAGAGACAGAGAAAGTGACGGAGAGACAGGGAGAAAGAGAGAAAGATAGAGAGGCAGAGCGAGAGAGACAGATGGAAACAGAGGGAGGGAGAGTAAGACAGAGACGGAGAGAGCGCGACAAAGTGAGGGAGAGACGGGGAGAAAGAGAGAAAGATAGAGAGACATAGATAGATAGAGAGAGATAGAGACATACATAGATAGAGACAGAGATGGAGAGACATAGAGAGAGAGATAGTGCGAGGGAAGGAGAGCAAAGGAAGACAGGCAGAGAAAATGAAGGGAGAGAAAGCGAGATTGATGGAGAGTGAGAGAGCATTGTACATCGAGTGAGCGATGTGCAGAGAGGAATATTTGAAGGAGCAGAGTTCAATGGAATGAAACGGGTCGGGTTCTGTGAGGGGTGACTACAATTCACAAGCACTTCATTGACTGTAAAGCACTTTGGGACATCGTGAGAACGTGAAAGGTGCTATATAAATGCAAGTCTTTCTTTCGACAATCAACACCATCTATTTCCTGCTCCGTACCATCACCTGACTCTGCCCCTGCCTCAGCTCATCTGCTGCTGAAACACTCATCCGTGCCTTTGTTACCTCCAGACACGACTATTCCAAAACACTCCTGGCTGGCCTCCCATATTCTACCCGACATAAACTAGAGGTGATCCAAAACTGGGCTGCCTGTGTCCTAACTCACATCCAGTCCTGCTCACACATCACCCGCTGTGCTCGCTGCCCCGTGTCTTAACTCGCACCGAGTCCCGCTCATCCATCACCCCCTGTGCACGCTGACCCATGTCCTAACTCGCGCCCAGTCCCGCTCACTCATCACCCCCTGTGCTCGCCGCCCCATGTCCTAACTCGCATCAAGTCCCGCTCATCCATCACCCGCTGTGCTCACTGCCCCGTGTCTTAACTCGCACCGAGTCCCGCTCACCCATCACCCCCTGTGCTCACTGCCCCGTGTCTTAACTCGCGCCGAGTCCCGCTCACCCATCACCCCCTGAGCTCACTGCCCCCTGTCCTAACTCGCATCAAGTCCCGCTCATCCATCACCCCCTGTGCTCACTGCCCCGTGTCTTAACTCGCGCCGAGTCCCGCTCACCCATCACCCCCTGTGCTCACTGCCCCGTGTCCTAACTCGTGCCGAGTCCCGCTCCCCCATCACCCCCTGTGCTTGCTGCCCCGTGTCTTCACTTGCACCGAGTCCCGCTCACCCATCACCCCCTGTGCTCGCTGAACCATGTCCTAACTCGCATCAAGTCCCGCTCATCTATCACCCCCTGTGCTCACTGCCCCGTGTCCTAACTCGCGCCCAGTCCCGCTCACCCATCGCTCCCGTGCTCACTGACCTGTGTCCTAGCTCACACCGAGTCCCGCTCACCCATCACTCCTTGTGCTCACTGACCCGTGTCCTAGCTCACACCGAGTCCCGCTCACCCATCACCCCCTCTGCTCACAGCCCTGTGTCCCAACGCGCACCGAGTCCCGCTCACCCATCACTCCCTGTGCTCACTGACCCGTGTCCTAGCTCACACCGAGTCCCGCTCACCCATCACCCCCTCTGCTCACAGCCCTGTGTCCCAACTCGCACCAACTCCAGCTCACCCATCACCCCCTGTGCTCACTGACCCGTGTCCTAGCTCACACCGAGTCCCGCTCACCCATCACCCCCTGTGCTCACTGCCCTGTGTCCCAACTCGCACCGAGTCCCGATCACCCATCACCCCCTGTGTTCGCTGACCCGTGTCCTAACTCGTACCGAGTCCTGCTCACCCATCACCCGCTGTGCTCGCTGCCCCGTGTCCTAACTCGCACCGAGTCCCGCTCATCCATCACCCCCTGTGCTCACTGATCCGTGTCCTAACTTGCACCGAGTCCCACTCACCCATCACCCACTGTGCTCGCTGACCCATGTCCTAACTCGCACCGAGTCCCACTCACCCATCACCCCCTGTGCTCACTGACCCGTGTCCTAACTTGCACCGAGTCCCGCTCGCCCATCACCCCCTGTGCTCACTGCCCTGTGTTCTAACTCGCATCAAGTCCCACTCACACATCACCCCCTGTGCTCACTGCCCCGTGTCCTAACTCACATCTAGTCCCGCTCACCCATCACCCCCTGTGCAAACTGACCCGTGTCCTAACTCACACCGAGTCCCGCTCACCCATCACCCCCTCTGCTCACAGCCCTGTGTCCCAACGCGCACCGAGTCCCGCTCACCCATCACTCCCTGTGCTCACTGACCCGTGTCCTAGCTCACACCGAGTCCCGCTCACCCATCACCCCCTCTGCTCACAGCCCTGTGTCCCAACTCGCACCAACTCCAGCTCACCCATCACCCTCTGTGCTCACTGACCCGTGTCCTAGCTCACACCGAGTCCCGCTCACCCATCACCCCCTCTGCTCACAGCCCTGTGTCCCAACTCGCACCGAGTCCAGCTCACCCATCACCCACTGTGCTCACTGCCCCGTGTCCTAAATCACAGCAAATCCCACTCACCCATCACCCCCTGTGCTCACTGCCCTGTGTCCCAACTCGCACCGAGTCCCGATCACCCATCACCCCCTGTGTTCGCTGACCCGTGTCCTAACTCGTACCGAGTCCCGCTCACCCATCACCCGCTGTGCTCGCTGCCCCGTGTCCTAACTCGCACCGAGTCCCGCTCATCCATCACCCCCTGTGCTCACTGATCCGTGTCCTAACTTGCACCGAGTCCCACTCACCCATCACCCACTGTGCTCGCTGACCCATGTCCTAACTCGCACCGAGTCCCACTCACCCATCACCCCCTGTGCTCACTGACCCGTGTCCTAACTTGCACCGAGTCCCGCTCGCCCATCACCCCCTGTGCTCACTGCCCTGTGTTCTAACTTGCATCAAGTCCCACTCACACATCACCCCCTGTGCTCACTGCCCCGTGTCCTAACTCACATCCAGTCCCGCTCACCCATCACCCCCTGTGCAAACTGACCCGTGTCCTAACTCACACCGAGTCCCACTCACCCATCACCCCCCTGTGCTCACAGCCCTGTGTCCCAACTCGCACCGAGTCCCGCTCACCCATCACTCCCTGTGCTCACTGACCCGTGTCCTAGCTCACACCGAGTCCCGCTCACCCATCACCCCCTCTGCTCACAGCCCTGTGTCCCAACTCGCACCGAGTCCAGCTCACCCATCACCCACTGTGCTCACTGCCCCGTGTCCTAAATCACAGCAAATCCCACTCACCCATCACCCACTGTGCTCACTGCCCTGTGTCCCAACTCGCACCGAGTCCCGATCACCCATCACCCCCTGTGTTCGCTGACCCGTGTCCTAACTCGTACCGAGTCCCGCTCACCCATCACCCACTGTGCTCGCTGCCCCGTGTCCTAACTCGCACCGAGTCCCGCTCATCCATCACCCCCTGTGCTCACTGATCCGTGTCCTAACTTGCACCGAGTCCTGCTCACCCATCACCCCCCGTGCCCGCTGACCCATGTCCTAACTCGCACCGAGTCCCACTCACCCATCACCCCCTGTGCTCACTGCCCTGTGTTCTAACTCGCATCAAGTCCCACTCACACATCACCCCCTGTGCTCACTGCCCCGTATCTTAACTCACATCTAGTCCCGCTCACCCATCACCCGCTGTGCAAACTGACCCGTGTCCTAACTCACACCGAGTCCCACTCACCCATCACCCCCCTGTGCTTACTGCCCTGTGTCCTAACTCGCACCGAATCCCACTCACCCATCACCACCTGTGCTCGCTCCCCTGTGTCCTAACTCGCACCGAGTCCCACTCAGCCATCACCCCCTGTGCTCACTGGCCCGTGTCCTAACTCGCACCGAGTCCCGCTCACCCATCACCCGCTGTGCTTACTGCCCTGTTTCCTAACTCGCACCCAGTCTTGCCTACCCATCACCCCCTGTGCTCGCTGACCCGTGTCCTAATTCGCATCAAGTCCCTCTCACCCATCACCCCCTGTGCTCACTGCCCTGTGTCCTAACTCGCATCAAGTCCCACTCACCCATCACCCCCTGTGCTCACTGCCCCGTATCCTAACTCGCACTGAGTCCCGCTCACCCATCACCCCCTGTGCTCACTGACCCGTGTCCTATCTTGCACTGAGTCCCGCTCACCATCACCCACTGTGCTCACTGACCCGTGTCCTAACTCGCACTGAGTCCCGCTCACCCATCACCCCCTATGCTCACTGACCCGTGTCCTAACTCGCACCGAGTCCCGCTCACCCATCACCCCCCTGTGCTCACTGCCCCGTGTCCTAACTCGCACCGAGTCCCACTCACCCATCACCCCCTGTGCTCACTGACCCGTGTCCTAACTCGCACCGAGTCCCGCTCACCCATCACCCCCTGTGCTCACTGACCTATATACGTTGTGAAAGTTACTGTATAAATGCAGATTTCCTCGTTCTTTCCCCAATATTTATATCAGTTTATCAATGGAATTTTTCTTCATGTTTGTCAGAAATAACAGAAACTTGTATTTATATCGCACCTTTAACATAGTAAAATGTCCCAGGGCGCTTCACATTTTCAACATCGAGCCATGTCAGAAGAAATTACGGCAGATGACAAAAAACTTGATTAAAGAGCTTGGTTTTAAGGAGTGTGTTGAAGGAGGAAAGAGAGGTAGAGAGGTTTAGGGAGGGAGTTCCAGAGCTTGTAGCCCAGGCAGCTGAAGGCATGGCCACTGATGGTTGAGCGATTATAATCAGGGATGCTCAAGAGAGCAGAATTGGAGGAGCGCAGATATGTCAGTAGGTTGTGGGGTTGGAGATGATTCATCATCATCATAGACAGTTCCTCAAAATCGAGGAAGACTTGCTTCCACTCCAAAAATGAGTTCTCAGGTGACTGAACAATCCAATACGGGAATTACAGTCTCTGTCACAGGTGGGACAGACAGTGGTTGAAGGAAAGGGTGGGTGGGACTGGTTTGCCGTACGCTCTTTCCGCTGGTTGCGTTTCCGATTTCTGCATAGTCTCGGCGCCAAGTTGGAGGAGGTTACAGAGATAGGGAGGGAGCGAGGCCATGGAGGGATTTGTAAACAAGAATGAGAATTTTGAAATCGAGGCGTTGCTCAACAGGAAACCAATGTAGGTCAGCGAGCACAGTGGGTGATGGGTGAGCGGGACTCGGTGCGAGTTAGGACACAGGGCAGTCGAGTTTTGGATCACCTCTAGTTTACGTTGGGTAGAATGTGGGAGGCCAGCCAGGATTGCGTTGGAATAGTCAAGTCTAGAGGTAACAAAGGCATGGATGGGGGTTTCAGCAGCAAATGAGCTGAGGCAGGGGCGGAGGCGGGCGATGTTACAGTGGTGGAAATAGGCGGTTTTAGTTATGCTGCAGACATGTTGTCAGAAGCTCATTTCAGAGTCAAATGCGACACCACGGGTTGCAAACAGTTTGGTTCAGCCTCAGAATGAAGTTGGGGCGAGGGATGGAGTCAGTGACGAGGGAATGGAGTTTGTTGCGGGGACCGAAAACAATGGCTTCGGTCTTCACCATATTTAACTGGAGAAAATTTCGGCTCTTTCAAGTGCTGGATGTCGGACAAGCAGTCTGACAATTTGGAGACTGTGGTGGGGTGCAAAGAAATGGTGATGAGGTACAGCTGGTTGTTGTCAGTGTACATGTGGAAACCGACGCTGTGTATTCAGAAAGCCCTGAAACAGTTTCACAGGAAGTGAGACCACAATAAAACTTAAAGTTGGGTGCAGTTTTCGCTGTAGTGTTTTGAGTCACATAGCACTGTAGAGACAGAACGACAGTTTGCACCGTTCTAGCCTTGAAGGTCCCGTGCCCCACATAGACCCAATATCCGGGGGGAAGCAGCACAGAGCCGGCAATGAAAATCAACTGAGACCGTGTGTCGCAATATGCGAGGAGGCCGTGGGTAGGGGAAAGCCAAATACTTGGATTGCTGGTGAGGGGAGCAGCGATAGAGTTGGTGTGGCTGGGTGTGATCGATGGACAGAAGATTAATGGGTTTGTGTGCTGAACCCTTCTCTGGCTAGTTCCTTGGAATACACAGGTTAACGGCATTGCTGAAATGAGAGAGTCTGATAGACAGAGGGGCGCATGGCTGAGACACAGGGATTGAGGGGGCGAGACAGAGTGAGAGGGAGCTAGTGGGGAAAGAGAGCCACAGTGAATGAGAGGAGAGAGAGTGAGAGATTGTGGGGGAGAGAGAGGGAGACAGAGTGAGAGAGGGAGAAGGGTGAGAGAGGGGAGAGAGAGAGAGAGAGAGACAGAAGGAAAGAGAGAGAGCGGGGAAAGAGCGACAGTGAATGAGAGGAGAGGGGGAGAGATTGTGTGGAAGAGAGGGAGAGAGTGAGAGAGGGGGAAGAGAGAGACAGAGAGGAGAGAGAGAAAGCGGGGAAAGAGCGCCAAATGAATGAGACGACAGAGAGATTGTGAGAGAGAGAGAGAGATAGAGTGAGAGAGAGAGACAGAGAGAAGAGAGAGATAGCAGGGAAAGAGGACGACAGTGAACGAGAGGAGAAAGAGAGAGATTGTGTGGAAGAGAGAGCGATTGAGTGGGGGGAGAGAGAGAGACAGAGAGGAGAGAGATAGCGGGGAAACAGTGCCAAATGTATGAGAGGAGAGAGAGATTGTGAGGGAGAGAGAGATAGAGTGAGAGAGGGGGAGAGACAGAGACAGAGAGGAGAGAGAGATAGTGGGGAAAGCGAGCGACAGTGAATGAGAGGAGAGAGAGAGACCGAGTGAGAGAGGGAGAGAGAGAGAGGGACAGAGAGAAAGCGATTATGAGGAGAGTGAGACAGAGTAAGAGAGGGGGCAAAGAGATTGTGGGGGAGAGCGAGAATGAGAAAGAGAAGGTGAGAGACTCAGAGAGGAGAGAGAGACAGTGTGAGAGGGAGGAAGGGAGGCGGAGAGGAGACAGAGATAGAGGGATGCGAGAGAGATGGATTGGGAAGAGGGACAGAGAGCGGAGAGACAAAGAGTGGAGAGACAGAGAGGGGAGAGGAAAAGGCAGAGCGAGGAGAGAGGGAGTCAGGCAAACAGGATAAAGAGAGAGAGTGAGAGAAACAGACAGAGAGCGAGGAGACAGACAGACAGAGAGAGAGAGAGAGGGAGGGGGAAAGAAACAGAGAGAGAGAGAGAGGGAAGGGGAAAGGAACAGAGAGAGAGAGGGGGGGAAAGAAACAGATAGAGAGAAAGAGGGGGAAAGAAACAGAAAGAGAGAGGGAGGGGAAAAGGAACAGAGAGAGAGAGAGGGGGAAAGAAACAGAGATAGAGAGAGAGAGGGGGAAAGAAACAGAGATAGAGAGAGGGAGGTGGAAAGGAACAGAGAGAGAGAGAGGGGGAAAGAAATAGAGATAGAGAGAGAGGGAGGAGGGAAAGAAACAGAAAGAGGGAGAGAGAAGGGGAGAGAGAGAAATATAAATAGTGAGACTAGAGTGGAAATGACTATCCCAGCTGTAGCAAGCTGTAACACATTCATTTGCTGTTTCTCTGTCTCCTATTGCAATGGAAGGATTGACTCATTTGCGGTAAAGATGTTGATGCCACATTGAAACGGTCAGAGGACAGTTACATCAGCACGTTGCCCGCTGATAACACCAACTGTCATTTCCAGACTTTAGCTAATAACACATCTATAAAACGCTGTTACCAGCAAACCGATTGCCCCTCACTGCTCAAATGTCAAACAACTGTGTAAGGAAATATCTTTCAATTCAATGAAATGACTGCTCGTGATTCAGGCTCGAGCGCATTGTCCAAAATGCCCGTTTATTGGCTCAGACACCGATAGTATAATAACCAATAGCG
The DNA here is from genome assembly GCF_044704955.1 of Pristiophorus japonicus. Classification (NCBI taxonomy): domain Eukaryota; kingdom Metazoa; phylum Chordata; class Chondrichthyes; family Pristiophoridae; genus Pristiophorus; species Pristiophorus japonicus. Next base: position 197,020,384 of record NC_091985.1, on the reverse strand, counting down.
TGATACAATAGACTCATACAACCTGGTCTCCTGCAGGTGTAGGTGTTGGACCTCTGCGTCTCCTCTCAGCTCTCACTACAAATCCCATTCTGTTTATCCCTCTTTTGTTCTCTGTCACATCTTCAACAACCCTTCCAGGCGTCTTTAAAGCACCCTCCCCTTTAACATGAGCCACATCAAATGATGCCCAGAGTTATTGTTTAAAATGGGTTCCTGGGATGTGGGCCTTGCCCACAAGGCCAGCATTTATTGGCCATCCCTAATTGCCCCTGAGACGGTGGTGGTTGTAATGTATGCACCTGTGAGTATGGATGATCCATAATGTGTAGTGTGATTGTTAAACCTTTGCTAATAAACCAATTAGTTCTTAATAGCAATGTGTTGCTATGGAAATGAATGAGAAAGTTGTCGACTGCAGGAAGATGCCAATGTACTGGTCAGGTGGGCAGAACAGTGGCAAATGGAATTCAATCTGGAGAAGTGTGAGGTAATGCATTTGGGAAGAGCTAACAAGGCCAGGGAATACACATTAAATGGTAGGACACTGAGAAGTGTAGAGGAACAGAGGGACCTTGGAGTGCAGGTCCACAGATCCCTGAAGGTAGCAGGCCAGTTAGATAAGGTGGTTAAGAAGGCATATGGAATATTTGCCTTTATTAGTCGAGACATAGAATATAAGAGCAGGGAAGTTATGCTTGAACTGTATAAAACACTAGTTAGGCCAGTGCTAGAGTACCGTGTGCAGTTCTGGCCACCGCATTACATCATCATTATAGGCAGTCCCTCGAATCGAGGATGACTTGCTTCAACGTCAAGAAGTTCACAGGTGTTTCAATGAAGGACCAAATATTTCAGGTCCTGAACTACATGTTGAAGGGTGGAAGATGCCTGTGCGTGGATTTTTTTTAACGTGCGGTGGTCGTTGCACACCAGCCACCACACGGGCTTGACAGAGCTAGGTCTTGGGTCCAGTGGCAAGGGTTAACCAAGACGACTGGAGACCTGCTCTGCTGCATGGACCTAGTGCGCACACATATCGCAGTGTGGGCTGGGCCCGTGCTGCCCCTGGGCCCCTGGCCCCGAACTCACGCCTCCCCCGGGCAACACAACAGTACAGTTTACAACAGTTACAACCCTGGCTTGTCCAACAAGCCCCTGTCATGCTGACTTACCACGACCTAAAGACACCCTCCCGTGACCTAAACTCTCACCGGACCCTTCCAACGCTAAACGCCCTCTGGTTTGGTAAGAACATACAGGCACCCCTTTCCCAGTGAAATGGTTTTGTGGGGATGTAGACTCGGCAATGCTCACCTAGCTTGCCCTTGATCTTGCTTGCAGCTTCTTCCCGTACATCTCGGCTCCCTGGTTCCATACCGGCCTTGCGGTACGTGAGTCCCAGTCTGAATCGAAGTCTGTCTCGATTGGAAGAGCAAGGCTCAGCTCCTCTTGACTTTTTTTTTACAAAAATATACTATGTTCATCTAAAATTTTCACGATACATTGGAAAATAGTTTAGTTCCTTGCAGTCAGCAATTCCATACAATTCATTTAGATGCTGGCAGCAGTTCCATACAATGCACTAGCGTGCATTTCATTTCAAGGTACAGTTTTGTACAATCTTTAAATCACGTTACATGTAGCACTGTGCAAATAAGGGTATTACATGGAGCAGATGGGAACAGGTTTACATTACATTCCAGGATACATTTCAATACCGATCACCAATCACGTTACATGTAGCACTGTGCAGATGAAAGCAGTATACGGATCGGATGAGAATACATTTAGATGACTTTACAAGTTACTGAACAGTGCAGAGACTTTCGTTATACATGGCACAACACAGGTGTGTTTCAGTACATGGTGCTCTATGTATACAAGCAGATTAACAAGTACAGCCCGAGGGGAAGGTCTGATTCCATCCCCTGGGTTTACCGTGGCGGAAGGGCCTTAAACTCTGGCTGTTCCCCATCGTGCCTTTGCGGCGACTGCACCAACCTTTGGTGTGTCCCTCAGCACGTACTCCTGGACCTTGGCTTGTGTCAGTCTGCAACACTCGGCCGTGGACATCTCCTTGCTCTGGAAGACCAGCAAGTTTCAGGAAGACCAAAGTGCGTCTTTCACCGAGTTGATGGCTCTCCAGCAGTAGATGATGTCTGTCTTGATGTTCTGTTGTGGTGAGGGCAGAAGAGAGAGAGAGAGAGAGTTGCCCAAAACGGCTCTCTGATGTATCCCTCCAATACACAGACCGCTGTCAGTGTTTTAATGGATGCAGGATCACAGGGCATGGTTTCCAAGCTTCCTCCCAGGTTGGGATGGGTCATCCATTCGAGCCCCTTGTGGTCTCTTCCTGCCTTCTGGGGCCTGACCTCCGTGGTAACAAAATGTGCTCCAGGTTTGATGTCTTCTTGATATGTTTTAATGTCCTGAATGGTTGGTGATGGCTTCGATCTCGTTTCGATCTCCCAGCCGATTTAACTTAGCCAGTTCATCGTCTCAGAAACCGTGAGTCGCTAGGCTCGTTATCCATTCCTTAGAAGTGAGCCTCCCGGAACATTGTTCCCAAAGACAGGCCGTTACCATATGAATGCAACCTAGTTTTACCATTGCTTCCTCCAAACAGCCTGTCCAGTTATTAAGAAGGGTATATCTAAAAATCCATGGGGTCTGCACATGCTGCTTCAGGTCCCCCTTTGATACTTCAACTTTTCCCATCTCCTTCAGGATTGTGCCTTCGCAAGGCAGGTTTGGAAAGAGATGCAGTGGTTGCTGTCGAGGTTCATCCCGTGCAGCTCCGTAACACAGGACTCTGTGCTCTACGGGCTGTTCCCAGGGACACACACCGAGACAGACATCACCTGCTGCTGGAGGGCCAGCAACTCGGTCAAAGACGCTCTTTGGTCTTGCCGAAACTTGCTAGTCTTCCAGAGCAAGGAAATAGAAACATAGAAACATAGAAACTAGGTGCAGGAGTAGGCCATTCGGCCCTTCTAGCCTGCACCATCATTCAATGAGTTCATGGCTGAACATGCAACCTCAGTACCCCCTTCCCACTTTCTCGCCATACCCCTTGATCCCCCGAGTAGTAAGGACTTCATCTAACTCCCTTTTGAATATATTTAGTGAATTGGCCTCAACAACTTTCTGTGGTAGAGAATTCCACAGGTTCACCACTCTCTGGGTGAAGAAGTTTCTCCTCATCTCGGTCCTAAATGGCTTACCCCTTATCCTTAGACTGTGACCCCTGGTTCTGGACTTCCCCAACATTGGGAACATTCTTCCTGCATCTAACCTGTCTAAGCCCGTTAGAATTTTAAACATTTCTATGAGGTCCCCTCTCATTCTTCTGAACTCCAGTGAATACAAGCCCAGTTGATCCAGTCTTTCTTGATAGGTCAGTCCCACCATCCCGGGAATCAGTCTGGTGAACCTTCGCTGCACTCCCTCAATAGCAAGAATGTCCTTTCTCAAGTTAGGAGACCAAAACTGTACACAATACTCCAGGTGTGGCCTCACCAAGGCCCTGTACAACTGTAGCAACACCTCCCTGCCCCTGTACTCAAATCCCCTCACTATGAAGGCCAACATGCCATTTGCTTTCTTAACCGCCTGCTGTACCTGCATGCCAACCTTCAATGACTGATGTACCATGACACCCAGGTCTCGTTACACCTCCCTTTTCTCCCTTTTCCTAATCTGTCACCATTCAGATAACAGTCTGTCTCTCTGTTTTTACCACCAAAGTGGATAACCTCACATTTATCCACATTATACTTCATCTGCCATGCATTTGCCCACTCACCTAACCTATCCAAGTCACTCTGCAGCTTCATAGCATCCTCCTCGCAGCTCACACTGCCACCCAACTTAGTGTCATCCGCAAATTTGGACATACTACATTTAATCCCCTCGTCTAAATCATTAATGTACAATGTAAACAGCTGGGGCTCCAGCACAGAACCTTGCGGTACTCCACTGGTCACTGCCTGTCATTCTGAAAAGTACCCATTTACTCCTACTCTTTGCTTCCTGTCTGACAACCAGTTCTCAATCCACGTCAGCACACTACCCCCAATCCCATGTGCTGCAGACTGGCGCAATCCAAGATCCAGGAGTACGTGCTGAGGGACGCACTTAAAATTGGTGCAGTCGCCGCAAAGGCACGGTGGGGAAGGGCCACAGTTTAAAGCCCTTCTGCCACCATAAACCCGGGGGCAGGAATCAGTACAAAACTCCCCTGGGGCCGTACTTGTAACTTCATTTTTGTGTGTACATGGAGCACCATGATCTGTCAACACCTATGTCGTGCCATGTACAATGCAAGGTCTGTTTCGTAATGCACGTTGGAAAGGAAAAATGTAAATGTACCGCCACCCATTCCGTGTCCTGTATAGTGACACATGCAATGTAATTTGTCGAATGTACTACAATGTATCCCGTATTGTACCGAATTGTACTTGAAATGAAAAGCAAGGGAATGTATCGAACGGAACTGCCGTCAACACCCAAATGTAGTGTATGGGATTGCTGACCGCAGCTAAACGTACTGAACTGCTTTTGAATGTACTGTACAAATTTTTATATGAATAAAGTATATTTTGAAATTTAAAAAAAACTTCAACTTTTCCCAAACAGAAATATCATCAAAAGTTCCGTCACTGCATGACAAGAAAGATGTGATTGCACTGGAGAGGGTGCAGAGGAAACTTACAGGGATGTTTCTTGGACTGGGGAATTTTGGCTGTGTGAGGAAAGATTGGAGAGGCTGGGTCTGTTTTCTTGGGAACAGAGGAGGCTGAGGGGAGACCTGATTGAGGTGTATCGAATAATGAGACCAGAATCGGTCACAGGCTTGTGAGTTTCGCTGAAGTTCCTGTATGGTTTTCGCTGAAGCGTTTTCAGTCTCGGAGAGGCAGAGCGGCTGTTTACACTGTTCCAGCCTTGAAGTTCATCCCCCCCACACACAGACCCAATACTGGGGGCAGCCGCACAGGGTTAGTAACGAAAAGTCAACCGAGACCGTGTGTCGCAATTTCTGAGGAGGCCGCGGGAAGGAGAAAGCCAAATACTTGGATTGCAGGTGAGGGGAGCGGCGATAGAGTTGCTGTGGCTGTGTGTGATTTATGGACAGAAGATTAATGGCTTTGTGTGATGTTCCCTTCTCTGGCTAGTTCCTCGGAGCTGCTGACCCCTGTGAAATACACAGGTTAACGGCACTGCTGAAATGAGAGAGTCTGGTAGACAGAGGGGGTCATGGCTGAGACACAGGGATTGAGGGGGGAGACAGAGAGAGAGAGGGAGAGGGAGATAGCGGCGAAAGAGCGCCACAGTGAACGACATGAGAGAGAGAGCGATTGTGAGGGAGAGAGAGACAGAGTGAGAGAGGGGCAAGGTAGAGACCGAGTGAGAGAGGGGGAGAGAGAGCGAGACAGAGTGAGAGAGGGAAAGAGAGAGGGGAAGAGAGAGAGACAGAGTGAGAGAGGGGGAGTGAGAGAGGGAAAGAGAGAGAGTGAGAGAGGGGGAGAGAGACAGAGTGAGAGAGGGAAAGAGAGAGGGGAAGAGAGAGAGAGAGAGCGAAAGAGAGGGGAAGAGAGAGAGAGCAAGAGGGGACAGAGAAAGAGATTACGGGGAGAGAGAGAGAAAGAGGAGGTGAGAGAGAGAGAGACAGTGTGAGAGGAAGGAAGGGAGATGGAGAGAAGACAGATATAGACTGAGGAGAGGGAAAGAGATGGATTGGGAAAAGAGATAGAAAGGATTAGAGAGACAGAGAGGGGAGAGAAAAAGGCAGAAACGGGAGAGAGTCAGGCAGACAGGATAAAGAGAGCGAGGAGACAGACAGAGAGAGAGAGAGAGAGTCAGGCAGACAGGATAAAGAGAGAGGGAAACAGACAGAGAGCGAGGAGACAGAGAGAAAGAGAGAGTCAGGCAGACAGGATAAAGAGAGAGGGAAACAGACAGAGAGCGAGGAGACAGAGAGAAAGAGAGAGAGAGTCAGGCAGACAGGATAGAGAGAGAAATAAAGAACGGTATCCAATTCAAAACAAGGGCATACAAAGTGGCTAAAACTAATGGGAGGACAGGAGATTGGGAAGCTTTTAAAAGCCAACAAAAATGACTAAAAAAATGATTAAGAAAGCGAAGATAGACTATGAAAGTAAACCAGCACAAAATATAAAAACAGATAGCAAGTGTTTCTACAGGTATACAAAGATGTGGATTTTTTTCTGCCAAAGCGCATGACCTCACACTTATCAACATTATACTCCATCTGCCAAATCTTGCCCACTCACTTAGCCTGTCAATGTTTTTTTATGACCTCCTCACATATTGCTTTTCCTCCCATCTTTGTATCATCAGCAAACTTGGCTACGTTATACTCGGTCCCTTCTTCCAAATCATTAATATAGATTGTAAATAGTTGTGGTCCCAGCACTGATCCCTGTGGCACCCCACTAGTTACTGGTTGCCAACCCGAGCATGAACCATTTATCCCGACTCTCTGTTCTCTGTTTAGTTAGCCAATCCTCTATCCATGCTAATATATTACCCCCAACCCCGTGAACTTTTATCTTGTGCAGTAACCTTTTATGTGGCACCTTGTCAAATGCCTTTTGGAAGTACAAATACACCACATTCACTGGTTCCCCTTTATCCACCCTGTTCGTTACATCCTCAAAGAATTTCAGCAAATTTGTCAAACATGACTTCCCCTTCATAAGTCCATGCTGACTCTGCCTGACCGAATTTTGCTTTTCCAAATGTCCTGCTACTGCTTCTTTAATAATGGACTCCAACATTTTCCCAACTACAGATGTTAGGCTAACTAGCTTATAGTTTCCTGCTTTTTGTCTGCCTCCTTTTTTAAATAGGGCCGTTAAATTTGCAGTTTTCCAATCTGCTGGGACCTCCCCAGAATCCAGGGAATTTTGGTAAATTACAACCAATGCATCCACTATCCCTGCTGCTACTTCTCTGAAGACCCGAGGATGTAAGGCATCAGGTCCAGGGGATTTATCAGCCTTTAGTCCCATTATCTTACTGAGTATCGCCTCCTTCGTGATTGTGATTGTGTTAAGTTCCTCCCCCTCTATAGCCCCTTGACTATCTATTGTTGGGATATTTGTAGTGTTCTCTACCATAAAGACTGATACAAAATACTTGTTCAGAGTTTCTGCCATCTCCATGTTCCTCATTATTAGTTCCCCAGTCTCTTCCTCTAAGGGACCAACATTTACTTTAGCCACTCTTTTCTTTTTTATATACCTGTAGAAACTCTTGCTATCTGTTTTTATATTTCGTGCTAGTTTATTTTCATAGGGGCTCAATTTTCCCCACAGCACTTTTTTGGCGTACTTGAATAGTGACCTCCGATTTTTCGGCACCTAAGTAGGCCAAAATCCTGTTGGATTGCTTCATTTTGGCCTGGCGTAACCCGATCTTTAGTTTTGGGAGTGGAGCCTTGATCTGCGCCAAAAAGATGGGGCTGCCATTGTAACCAGGGAGACAATGTGAGCTGAGGCTGCAAAGTGAAAGATACAGCCAGCTCCCAACGCATTAAAAGAATTCAAAAACACATCGCAGCATCTTACCTCCAAACCCCGCCCGAAGGGCTTGCCTGGTCTCTGGTTCATATCTCACTCTCGCTCTCTCTCTCTCTCCCTCTCTCTCTTCCTCTCCTCTCTCCCTCTCCTCTCTCTCTCTCGCTCATATATAGGACCTGGGACCGGACAGCCTCTCTTGTATGTGTGAGTGAACCGGGAACCAAGAATGGGACGGAACAGCCTTTTCCCCCTTATTCCTTATCTCCACCCAAACTGTTTCAACATCCTGATCATTTGAGCCAATATCATTTTTAATTACCAACAGTGTTACCCCACCTCCTTTTCCTTTCTGTCTGTCCTGCCAAATTGTCAAGGACCCCTGAATGTTTAGTTCCCAGTTGTCACTTTGCAACCACGCCTCTGTTATGGCTATCAGATTATACCCATTTGTAACTATTTGTACTGGCAGCTCATCTAATTTGTTGCGAATGCTGCACGCATTCAGATAAAGAGCTTTTAAATGTGTTTTCTTACCATTTCCTCCTACTATGGCCCCAGTTTCTGACATTCTGTTTACAGATTCTGTCGCTTCCTGTCACGCTCTGGTTTTTGTTTCCCCCAATGCTACCCTGCTCTCTTGCCTTCATCTTGACCTTTGAGTTTTTAGGTTTCTGCTCATCTGAATCCTACCCCCACTACTTAGTTGAAAGCCCTCTCTGCAGCCCTAGTTTTTTGATTTGGCAGGACCTTAGTCCAAGTGGAGTCCGCCCCAACGGAATAGCACCCTCTCATCCCAGTACTGGAGCCAGTGCCCCACGAACCAAAACCCTTTTCTCCCACACCAGTCTTTGAGCCACGTGTTCATCTCTCTGATCTTACTTACCGATTAGTTTAACATCTGTAGTGGGGAAAATGCTTGAAACTATCATTAAGGAAGAAATAGCGGGACATCAAGATAGGAATAATGCAATCAAGCAGACGCAGCATGGATTCATGAAGGGGAAATCATGTTAAACTAATTTACTGGAATTCTTTGAGGATATAACGAGCATGGTGGATAGAGGTGTACCGATGGGATGATGTGTATTTAGATTTCAAAAAGGCATTCGATAAGGTGCCACACAAAAGGTTACTGCAGAAGATAGAGGTACGCAGAGTCAGAGGAAATGTATTAGCATGGATAGAGAATTGGCTGCCGAACAGAAAGCAGAGAGTCGGGATAAATGGGTCCTTTTCAGGTTGGAAATCGGTGGTTAGTGGTGTGCCACAGGGATCGGTGCTGGGACCACAACTGTTTACAATATACATAGGATACCTGGAAGAGGGGACAGAGTGTAGATGACACAACGATTAGTGGGAAAGCGGGTTGTGTAGAGGACACAGAGAGGCTGCAAAGAGATTTGGATAGGTTAAGCAAATGGGCTAAGGTTTGGCAGATGGAATACAATGTTGGAAAGTGTGAGGTCATCCACCTTGGGGAAAAAAAACAGTAAAAGGGAATATTATTTGAATGGGGAGAAATTACAACATGCTGCGGTGCAGAGGGACCTGGGGGTCCTTGTGCATGAATCCCAAAAAGTTAGTTTGCAGGTGCAGCAGGTAATCAGGAAGGCGAATGGAATGTTGGCCTTCATTGCGAAAGGGATGGAGTACAAAAGCAGGAGGTCCTGCTGCAACTGTATAGGGTATTGGTGAGGCCGCACCTGGAGTACTGCGTGCAGTTTTGGTCACCTTACTTAAGGAAGGATATACTGGCTTTGGAGGGGGTACTGAGACGAATCACTAGGCTGATTCCAGAGATGAGGGGGTTACCTTATGATGATAGATTGAGTAGACTGGGTCTTTACTCGTTGGAGTTCAGAAGGATGAGGGGTGATCTTATAGAAACATTTAAAATAATGAAAGGGATAGACAAGATAGAGGCGGAGAGGTTGTTTCCACTGGTCGGGGAGACTAGAACTAGGGGGCACAGCCTCAAAATACCGGGGAGCCAATTTAAAACCGAGTTGAAAAGGAATTTCTTCTCCCAGAGGGTTGTGAATCTGTGGAATTCTCTGCCCAAGGAAGCAGTTGAGGCTAGCTCATTGAATGTATTCAAGTCACAGATAGATAGATTTTTAACCAATAATGGAATTAAGGGTTACGGGGAGCGGGCGGGTAAGTGGAGCTGAGTCCACGGCCAGATCAGCCATGATCTTATTGAATGGCGGAGCAGGCTCGAGGGGCTAGATGGCCTACTCCTGTTCCTAATTCTTATGTTCTTATGTTCTTACACTATGCAAATTTGCTCGTGGCTCGGGTCGTAATCCAGATATTATTACCTTTGTGGTTCTGCTTTTTAATTTGGCTCCAAGCTGCTAGCAGCTGCTCACAATCCCTCAGCAGAACCTGCTTGTCTATCCTGTCTATGTCGTTGATACCCATGTGGGCCACGACAACTGGATCTACCCCCCCTCCCACCAAAACTTCCTCTCCAGCCCTGAGGAGATGTCCTTAACCCTGGCACTGGGCAGGCAACACAGCCATCGGGGCTCAGGATCATGGCTGCAGAGAACTGTATCTATCCCCCTAATGATACTGTCCCCTACGACTGCAATGTTTCTTTTTACTGCCCCCTGCACTTGAATGGCCCCCTGTACCACGGCGCTGTGGTCAGTTTGCTCATCCTGCCTGCAGTCCCTGCCTCTCCGTCCACACAGGGAGCAAGAGCCTCGAACCTGTTGGACAAGAGCAAGGCCAGAGGCTCCTCCATCACTACCTCCTGGATCCCCATACCTTCCTCACTCGTAGTCACACCCTCCTGTCCTTGACTACCGACCAAATTGGAATGCATTAATCTAAGGGGTGGGACCGCCTCCTGGAACAGAGTGTCCAGGTAACTCTCCCCCCTCCCTGATGTGTCGCAGTGTCTGCAGCTTGGACTCCAGCTCATCAATGCGGAGCTGGAGTCCCTCGAGCTGCAGATACTTACCGCAGGCATGGGCGCCGTGGGCCTCAACGGGGTCCACCAGCTCCCACATGTTGCAGCACTGACACATCACCCGTCCTGCCGTCTTAATGTATTTAACTAATGAATTCTGTTTTATTTGTGGTCCCACCAACGTCACAGAATTCTAACCCTTAGTAAAACGCACACTACTGCTATTTAGTAAACTGGTGACTCAATAAGTAAGCAAGAAAGAGTGAGAACTCACCAACCAATCACTTCCCTGCTTTCCTGTGACGTCTAGTTGTAGTCGCCCAGTTCCACTTCGTCGCAGTCACCAACCTACTCACCCTGCTCCCTGTAGTGTCTAGCCACTGCCGTTGTTTTTAAGCTGCCTGTGCGGGGGAGGTACTTACCTGAGATTGCGGTGATCTGGGTCTGTTTTCTTTGGAACAGAGGAGGCTTACTGACGTGTCCAAAATTATGAGGGGTCTGGACAGTGGATAGGAAGGACCTGTTTCCCTTGGCAGAGGGGTCAACAACCAGGGGGCATCAATTTAGGAGGTTTAGAGGAGATTTGAGGAGCATTTGTTTCACCCAGAGGGCGGTAGGGGTCTGGAACTCACTGCCTGAAAGGGTGGTAGAGGCAGAAACCCTCACCACATTTAAAAAGTACTTGGATGTGCACTTAACCTGCAGGATTACGGACCAAGAGCTGGAAAGTGGGATTGAGCTGGATAGCGAATTGAGGTGTATAAAATTATGAGGGTCAGCTCGGAGAATTGCTCCCTGAAAGCCCTGGGCAGATATGGCCCGCTGATCCGAGCCCTTCTCACCCTCCTCCCTCTTCCAGCGGCTTGTCCTGCTCCACGTGACCTCTGCTCAGTCTCCAAGTCATGTTGTTTTCCAAGGGGAATGTCCGCTAGCGCGCCCGTCTCTGGCAACAAATGGTTTGTGCAGAAGCCTTGAAGACAATGGACAACGGCCTCCAGGACCTGCCACACAACTCGCGCTAGACTTCTGCAACCCGAAAGAACCATGGAAAGCACCAAACTCTTGTAGACCCCTCCCAACAGACCGCAGAAATCAACCAGCAACTTCCTGAAATGTATAAGATTCTGAGGGGGCTGGGCAAGATAGAAACATAGAAACATAGAAAATAGGTGCAGGATTAGGCCATTTGGCCCTTCGAGCCTGCACCGCCATTCAATATGATCATGGCTAATCATGCAATTTCAGAACCCCATTCCTGCTTTCTCTCTATACCCCTTGATCCCTTTAGCTGTAAGGGCTGCATCGAACTCCCTTTTGAATATATCTAATGAACTGGCCTCAACAACATTCTCTGGTAGAGAATTCCACAAGTTCACAATTCTCTGAGTGAAGAAGTTTCTCCTTATCTCGGTCTTAAATCGCTTAGCCCTAATCCTTAGACTGTGACCCCTGGTTCTGGACTTCCGCAATATTGGGAACATTCTTCCTGCAACTAACCTGTCCAATCCCGTCAGAGTTTTATATGTTTCGATGAGATCCCCTCTCATTCTTCTAAATTCCAGTTACATAAGCCTAGTCGATCCAGTCTTTTTTCATATGTCAGTCCTGCCATCCCGGGAATCAGTCTGGTGAACCTTCGCTGCACTCCCTCAATAGCAAGAATGTCCTTCCTCTGATTGAGAAACCAAAACTGCACACAATACTCAAGGTGTGGTCTCACCAAGGCCCTGTACAACTGCAGTAAGACCACCCTGTTCCTATACTCAAATCCTCTCGCTATGAAGGCCAGCATGTCATTTGCTTTCATTACTGCCTGCTGTACCTGCATGCCTACCTTCAATGACTGATGTACCATGACACCCAGGTCTTGTTGCACCTCCCCTTTTACTTATCTGTCACCATTCAAATAATAATCTGCCTCCCTGTTTTTGCCACCAAAGTGGATAACCTCACACTTATCTATATTATACTGCATCTGCCATGCATTTTCCCACTCACCTAACCTGTCCAAGTCCCATTGCAGCATCATAGCATCCTCCTCGCAGCTCGCACTGCCACCCAGCTTAGCATCATCTGCAAACTTGGAGATATTACATTCAATTCCTTCGTGTAAATCATTAATGTATATTGTAAATAGCTGGGGTCCCAGCACTGAAACCTGCGGCACCCCAGAAGTCACTGCCTGCCATTCTGAAAAGGACCCGTTTATTCATAATCTTTGCTTCCTGTCTGCCAGCCAGTTCACTATCCACGTCAATACATTATCCCCAATACCATGTGCTTTAATTTTGCACACTAATCTCCTGTGTAGTACCTTATCAAAAGCCTTTTGAATGTCCAAATACATCACATCCACTCGTTCTCCGTTGTCCACTCTACTAGTTACATCCTCAAAAAACTCTAGAAGATTTGTCAAGCATGATTTCCTTTTCATAAATCCATGCTGACTTGGACCGATCCTGTCACTGCTTTCCAAATGCGCTGCTATTACATCTTTAATAATTGATTCCAGCATTTTCCCCACCACCGATGTCAGGCTAACCGGTCTATAATTCCATGTTTTCTCTCTCCCTCCTTTTTTAAAAAGTGGGGTTACATTAGCTACCCTCCAATCCATAGGAACTGATCCAGAGTCCATGGAATGTTGGAAAATGATCACCAATGCATCTACTATTTCTAGGGCCACTTCCTTAAGTACTCTGGGATGCAGACTATCAGGCCCTGGGATGTATCGGCCTTCAGTCCCTTCAATTTCCCTAACACCATTTCCTGACTAATAAGGATTTCCCTCAGTTCAACCTTCTCGCTAGACCCTCCGTCCCCTGGTATTTTCGGGAGGTTATTCGTGTATTCCTCAGTGAAGACAGAACCAAAGTATTTGTTCAATTGGTCTGCCATTTCCTTGTTCCCCATTATGAATTCACCTGATTCTGACTGCAAGGGACCTACATTAGTCTTCACTAATCTTTTTCTCTTCGCATATCTATAGAAGCTTTTGCAGTCAGTTTTTATGTTCCCTGCAAGCTTACTCTCATACTCTATTTTCCCCCTCCTAATTAAACCCTTAGTCCTCCTCTGCTGAATTCTAAATTTCTCCCAGTCCTCAGGTTTGCTGCTTTGTCTGGCCAATTTATTTGCCTCTTCCTTGGATTTAACACTTTCCCTAATTTCTCTTGTTAGCCACGGTTGAGCCACCTTCCCTTTTTTATTCTTCCGCCACACAGGGATGTACAATTGTTGTAGTTCATCCATGTGATATTTAAATGTCTGCCATGGCCGATCCACCGTCAACCTTTTAAGTATCATTCTCCAGTCTATCCTCGCCAATTCACGTCTCATACTGTCAAAGTTTCCTTTCTTTAAGTTCAGGAACCTAGTCTCTGAATTTACTGTGTCACTCTCCATCTTAATGAAGAATTCTACCATATTATGGTCACTCTTCCCCAAGGGGCCCCACGACCAGATTGCTAATTATTCCTCTCTCATTACACAAGACCCAGTCTAGGATGGCCTGCTCTCCAGTTGGTTCCTCGACATATTGGTCTAGAAAACCATCCCTTATACACTCCAGGAAATCCTCCCCCACAGTACTGCTACTAGTTTGGTTAGCCCAATTACTATGTAGATTAAAGTCATTCATGATAACTGCATGATTATTGCATGCGTCCCTAATTTCCTGTTTGATGCCATCCCCAACTACTGTTTGTGGTCTGTACACAACTCCCATGAACGTTTTCTGCCCTTGGTGTTTCGCAGCTCTACCCATATAGATTCCACATCATCCACGATAATGTCCTTCCTTACTATTATGTTAATCTCCTCTTCAACCAGTAATGCTACCCCACCTCCTTTTCCTTCCTGTCTGTCCTTCCTGAATATTGAATAACCCTGGATGTTGAGTTCCCAGCCTTGTTCACCATGGAGCCATGTCTCCGTGATCCCAATTACATCGTATCCATTAACAGTTATCTGCGCAGTCAATTCACCCACTTTATTACAAATGCTCCTTGCATTGAGACTCAGAGCCTTCAGGCTTGTTTTTTTTAACACTCTTGTTCTTTTAGAATTATGTTGTAATGTGGCCCGTTTTGAGTTTTGCCCTTGATTTCTCTGCCCTCCACTCTTGCTTTTCTCCTTCCTACCTTTTGCTTCTACCTCCTTTTTACTTCCCTCTGCCTCCCTGCCGAGATTCCCATCCCCCTGCCATTTTAGTTTAAACCCTCCCCAACAGCACTAGCAAACACTCCGCCTCGGACATCGGGTCCGGTCCTGCCCAGGTGCAGACCGTCCGGTTTGTACTGGTTCCACCTCCCCCAGAACCGGTTCCAATGTCCCAGGAATTTGAAACCCTCCCCCTTGCTCCATTCCTCAAGCCACGTATTTATCTGAGCTATCCTGCGATTCCTGCTCTGACTAGCACATGGCACTGGTAGCAATTCTGAGATTACTACTGTTAGCGTTAGTGTTTTCTTAGAAGAATCACTCAACACTCAGGGTCAGTTCCAATGCTGAAGCAGCTTTTATTACGCTCAGCGGGAAGGAAAAACTCAGGACCGTATCCAGGTTTCTCTTCACAGAACAAAGAGTTACATGTACCTTTATATGTTTCACAACAGTTACAAAACAGTTTACTGCAGCTACACAGCCCATCACGGCTGGACACAAGCCAATCACAATGATTATAGATTACATATAGGTTATTCTAACCCAATAGAATTCCCCTTATGTCTCAGGAACCATGTGTTCGTCTTTTGTCAGCTTGGGCTGATTGATATAGGTTCTCTCACTAGTTCTTTCTTCTTGGAGAAATAATTGGTATATAGCCTTGTTTACAGCAAATGGTTTCCCTCTTATCTTTCTTCCTGAAATAATTGGTTTCATGGCCTTGTTCACAGGAGATGGTTTCCTTCTTATCTCTGTCTTCCCAGGCATTCCTACAGTGGGCCTCACAGGGTTATTGCTCGGTCAGTGAACGTTCAACAGTTCACAGTTTGACTACCTGATTTCCCATAATGCCTGGGCAGCCATTTTATGTGTGTGTCCATTTAAGCTTATGTGAGTTTTAAATATCCAGCAGGTGCCTAATGCCTAAGTCTATATATATTTCTACTCTCTACAACAATTCCCCCCTTTCGGTAAAGGGACTAGTCCTAGTCCCCTTTTAACCGACCGTACTGCCTTTATCTGATATTTGTGCACTGCCCGGTACTCCTTGCCTCAACGTGCTGGCCAGTCACGCGGTTTCAGGAGTCCCGGTTGCTTAGATCAAATTAACAAAGGCTAGCTCCTCCCGTCCCCTTATCAAACAGGCTTGTTTAATATCCAGGGAACGGTGATTGGTCCGTTTCCGCCGTTTGTGGCGCCTGCATACCTGGCAGGCCATCACGCCCCATGTTATTGCTAAGATTAATTGTATTCCGACCAGTGTGTGTGAAATAATTCGAATCCATGGGTGGATGTTCACATTTATTCCCCAGTCCCAGACCTTTCTCCACCAACTCTGACTGTGTAAGTCTACCTCGGTATCTTCTTTGATTTTAGTTTGTAGCTGGTGATAGAGTTTTACAGATTGACCCACTCTGAGCCTCAACTCCCGTAATACTTCGGTTAGATGTGGGATAGGGACCTGCTCTGGCTCGTCATAATCCTGCAAATGATCATGGAGCTGATCAGTTACTTCAATAACTTCGGACTTCCGGCGCCTAACCTGGGTGATATGCGCTTGCCCGATCGCGACAGGTCGTAGTGGTGTAAAGCAAAAGTTTGGCTGCGGTATAGGGCACTGCAGGTCATTATACTGGTATGAACGCTCAGTAGTAGAGACGCAGTATCTTCCCCTCCCTCCGTAGCCTGCCCTCGCGAAGTGCATGTGTGCGGGCACTATTTCTAGTACACACCCGTTGGTTCGGTTAAACCCGCACTCGTCTAGTTCCCCTCGGCCCACCGGGTGAGGGCATACTGTGATTTCCCCCCTTTGCTTGCAATCTGCTAGGGAAATCCCAGTAAGTATGTTGTTTCGACGAACGGCAGAGGTGGTGGTTAGGTAGTAGCGTATGGAGACATTTTCCCGTATTACTCCGATATTCTCTAGTTGGTATAAGGGGAACGGCCCTGAGTCCGGCGTTGCTATGGGGATCAACAGGACTATCCCTATCCCGGTAGTCCTACCCATCTGGCAATCTGGAATTGCGGGGTATACTCGGGTCAGTCCCTTCAGAGTCCAATTATCCAGTGTCCCCCTTTGGTTCGCCAACTGAGCCAAATGTGAACTGTCTATCCAATTGGGTACTTCCCCGCGTTGGATCTGGTCGAGGTTGTGGCGGATCTGTCCCACCATCCACAGACCATAAGCATGACAGAGTTGCCCCTGTCTTTGCTTTATTGTATCTTCTTGTTCTCTATCAATGAGGTGATTAATGGTTTTAGCGTGAGCTTCCAGGACTGAGATGCCATCCAACTGGATTTCGGCACCCTCCTTTCCTAGGTTGGCCTGGTCTTCCTGGTTTTGCTCCACCCTCTCCAATAACCCCTTCATCACCCCTTTAAGCTGTTCTACCCTCTCATTTAGCCCTTGTATGTCTATCGAGTTCACTACGGAGGTTCCTGTATTGAAAACGGTAGCAACATCATTTACTATTTCCCTCTTCACCCTGGGTGCTAACCCCTGTCCCCGGAACTTACTGGCACCCATTGCATCGGCAGCCTGCTGCATTACGACTTTACTTAATACATTGTACATCTTCCTTGACTGTTCGGTACAATATTCCGGCATCTGGATGCCTGAAATATTGATCAGAACAGGCACAATTTCATGTTTAACATTATCATACAATAATTCCCCTTCGTTGTACATTGCAATCCCATTTTCTGGTCCCTTAGTAGTTATGGGACAAGGCAGTTCTTCGGGCAATGTAGTGATTCTTATGGGGCGCGGTGTCGGAGGGGGTGAGAAACATACATACAATTATATTGCAGCCGCCCCCGCCTCCTCGTAATACCCACACAGCCCCATTCCCTTCTTGCGGATGACTGATTGCTGGGATTGTCCCGGAGGCGCGCAAATTATACCGAAAGTACATTCATCAGGCCCTTTGACATCCTTCCGTTTAATGCATCTGCTCCTTATACCCGTGGAGCACTGTACACATACTCTTATTCTTATTAGGATTCTTATTAAAATAAGTCCTGTCCTTGCTCCAGTCCTTGGCTGCTGGGATGCACATTCCGTCCGTTAAATTAAACAAGACTCCATAGTTCATATAGTTGTTTATTTCCAGCGTGCTCTGCTGTCCGTCGGTGTTGCCCAGGGTACGTGCCTGTCGCAGGGCTATCCATATTACGAGTAGCGCCGTTCGTATTCCCATTCCGGTAAGTATTATCTGTAATTTTAAACAGACGGCCTGGTCGTCACCAGGGGTTAAGTTTTTTTGCTCTACGAGTGTCCCTGTCACCCTGCAAAATCAGAAGCACAAGGTTATAATCGAACCATTTCGAGCTGAATCTGTAGGGCGTGCGCCTGTGTCTTTACCCACTTAAATATTACCCAAACTCCTATTATGACCAAGGCCAAAGCTATTCCTCCAAACATCGCTGTCTGCTTTACCGTTAGGTTGGGTTTGTGGACTACACCTACCCATCGTGGGGTACATTGGCTCTATTGCCAGAGGTGATGGTGCTATGGCTGCGCACTGCACTATCCGTCTAGACCCGTTATCTCTTCCAGCCTGTTTATCTTAGCTTTTAACTCTTCAATTTGTTTCATTGAGTATCTATTTCTTTATTGTATCAGGCAAGTATTATTACATAAGCTAGTTCTGTTTTTATTTTTGTTTCCTCTGTTAGGTGAGTCTTTTTTTTTCTATTAAGAAATCCAAATTAATAATGTTCAGTATAAAACGGCTGTCAATGGAAAGGGTTAACTCCTTTCCAGGTTTGTAAGAAGACCTGATGTCATTACGTGACTTCACGTAATCATCTGAAAAAAAAGTCTTTGTGCCTTCAAAACTGGCTTCGAAATTAGGAATCCGTTAAAAACAGCATTAATCATTAGAGTAAACTCCAATGTTTTCTTAACTTCTAATTCAAGTACTTGCCAAAGAATTTTTTTTTTTTTTTAATTGTTTTAAAACAAGACCACACATACAATAGCAATTTTGTTTACTGAAATTCAATTCTGTTTTTTTTTATTTCTCTCTTTCTCCTCGTTATCTTCAAAACCCTCCTGCTTGTTTAGACTGTTCGGGACATTTTGGAAATCTTTTCAAACTGCATTGAAACTTTTTCATAATTGAAAATTCGAATCCATGTAGAGTGTTTTTTTTTTACTTATTCCAATTTTTTTTTTTCCTCTTCTAATTAAACCAATATCTTTTTCACAGCAAACATCAACTAGTATTTAGTAAGTTATGTCTTTTTCCATTTAGTCTGTTACATCTTTTTTTTTTCTTTCTTCAAATTAGGTTTTGTATTTTACACGGAGGGTTCATAACTCCATAAAGTTGTTAATTTAAAATCATTTGTTTACTTTCAAAGTGGCGTCTTTATCTTTTTCTTTTTCTCCATAACTGGAATGAAGTCCATCTTTGAGAGTTTGAGTGCTTTTTCGTTATCTCAAAATGCTCCAGTTTCAAAGTCGTTACTAAAGCTTGCTGTTTTTTTTTAACATTTTCCAAAAGTTCCTTTTACACCTTCGCAGATAGCTCGCCACTTGCCCAGGAGTTTGACCTGATCAGATTTAATTTAATCTTTCTCTTTTTTTTTAAATCCACCTCAGTATTTCCTGTGCCTTCTCTGAATATCTCAAAATCCCAATTCAAACGTTGTAATTTCAATCTTTATTTAAAACTTTTTTTTAGAAGCTCTTTTTTTTTAAAGCATTCTTTATCTCATTCCGAGACTAAATTTATGTCTTTCAACCCAATCAATCATTGCATGTTTTCTTTCGGCAAGTAAGTGAGCATGTCAAATAAATATTTTGCTCAACAAACCTATTCTTTATTTGTTTATTTTCCTAGCTCCGTAACTTATCATCCGAATAAATCCACACCTGCGTTTCTAACTTAAATGTCTTAAAACTTCCCACATACAGGACAACATTACAAAGGGTTTAAAAAAGACTTTCACTCTGTTTCTAAAATAAACAGACACTTGCATTCCTCTTCCAACCAGGCTTTCGGAACATGAAAACATAAAAAATTCATTCTGCAGTCAAAAATCACACAGACACTTCTCACTCAACGATCAGACATTTACAACAGTCTCTCTTCTTGTTTTGGCCGGCTCTATTTTTGGATCCATGACCTTTCAGGGAATTCGTAGTTTTATCTAAATAATTCCTCACATAACTAATTCCTGAGGATTCCACCCTGCTTTAATCATTTTTTCAATTAGCTTCTTTTGTTTTTCCGCCAGGTGGCGGGTAAGCGACCCTTCTGGTCCCCACTCGAGTTTACTTGTTTTCATGGCCATTCCTGGGTAGGACTACTACCGTTAGGAATCTACTCTCAGAGGTCCGCTTTCTTTCTAGCGCGACTTGTAGTAAACTGTCTCTTGGCTACTGTCAGGTCACAAGTTCTGCTGTTGCACAAACTTATACAATTCTTAAAAACGCGTTTAAGCAATTCCCGCAGTGCTCTACGTATCCTTAACGACTACCTACCACCGCTCAGCCTGTTGGTCCGACCCTGTTCACAGGTTTGGATTCCGTTAGCCGCTGTACACCGCTTGGTTCTACCCCGGGGTATTTCAAATTTCACTACTGGGTCCGGAAGATGTCTCTCGGTATCACGATCCCACGGTCTAAGTGTGTTCCCTACGCCTACTTGGTTCCTGGCCGTCACGTGGGACAAAAGTCCTCTTAATTCAGGCTCAGGCTAGGCGTTTGAGATATTAGACCGTCTCCTCATGTCGATCAACCAGCTTCCACCTTCCGCACCCTTTATACTTAAAAATTGTTTTTTTATACTCACCCGGGTTTTTTCCAAGGGCGTCCAGCGACTCCGGGAAATCCTGCCGACTACGCCATTGTTAGCGTTAGTGTTTTCTTAGAAGAATCACTCAACACTCAGGGTCAGTTCCAATGCTGAAGCAGCTTTTATTACGCTCAGCGGGAAGGAAAAACTCAGGACCGTATCCAGGTTTCTCTTCACAGAACAAAGAGTTACATGTACCTTTATATGTTTCACAACAGTTACAAAACAGTTTACTGCAGCTACACAGCCCATCACGGCTGGACACAAGCCAATCACAATGATTATAGATTACATATAGGTTATTCTAACCCAATAGAATTCCCCTTATGTCTCAGGAACCATGTGTTCGTCTTTTGTCAGCTTGGGCTGATTGATATAGGTTCTCTCACTAGTTCTTTCTTCTTGGAGAAATAATTGGTATATAGCCTTGTTTACAGCAAATGGTTTCCCTCTTATCTTTCTTCCTGAAATAATTGGTTTCATGGCCTTGTTCACAGGAGATGGTTTCCTTCTTATCTCTGTCTTCCCAGGCATTCCTACAGTGGGCCTCACAGGGTTATTGCTCGGTCAGTGAACGTTCAACAGTTCACAGTTTGACTACCTGATTTCCCATAATGCCTGGGCAGCCATTTTATGTGTGTGTCCATTTAAGCTTATGTGAGTTTTAAATATCCAGCAGGTGCCTAATGCCTAAGTCTATATATATTTCTACTCTCTACAACACTACCTTTGAGATCCTACTTTTTAATTTAACTCCTAGCTCCCTAAATTCAGCTTGTAGAACCTCATCCCATTTTTTACCTATATCGTTGGTACCTATATGCACCACGACAACTGGCTGTTCACCCACCCCCTCCAGAATGCTCTGCAGCCGCTCCGAGACATCCTTGACCCTTGCACCAGGGAGGCAACATACCATCCTGAAGCCTCGTTTGTGGCCACAGAAATGCCTATCTATTCCCTTACAATAGAATCCCCTATCACTATAGCTCTCCCACTCTTTTTCCTGCCCTCCTGTGCAACAGAGACACCCCTGCTGCCATGGACTTGGCTGCTGCTACCCTCCCCTGATGAGCCATCTCCCCCAACAGTACCCAAGGTGGTGTATCTGTTTTAGAGGGAGATGACCGCAGGGAACTCCTGGACTACCTTCCTTCCACTGCTCTGCCTGATGGTCACCCATTCACTATCTGGCTGTGTAACCTTTACCTGTGGTGTGGCCAACTCACTAAACGTGCTATGCACGACATCCTCAGCATCGCGGATGCTCCTCAGTGAATCCATCCGCAGCTCCAGTGCCGCAATGTGGTCTGTCAGGAGCTGCAGCTGGATACACTTCCTGCACGTGTAGTTGTCAGGGACACTGGAAGCGTCCCTGACTTCCCACATAGCACAGGAGGAGCATGACACAGGTCTGGGCTCTGCTGCCATGACTTGACCCTTAAATTAACCTAACTGGTAACAACGCCAAAGGTTTCTCACTGATAAGAAAAGAAAAAGAAAAAGATTAAATTCTCACCAATCCACCAGCCAATCATTTACCCGCTTGGCTGTGACGTCACACTTCGATTTCTTTTTGTTTCTTTGTTTAACCCGCTGCCCCTGCACCAGCTGGCTTCTCCCGCCTACTGGGGCCCTTTTATGGGCCTCGCTGCTCCCGACCTGTTGTTGTTGGGTGAAATCGCACAGAAAATTGACCAAGGAAAGATCTCGTCATTTGGAAAATTGTACGCTGGGATCAGTGTATCTGTACCCCTAAGGGAAATAATGAAGGGCTGGATTTCGTTTTGTCTGATGCCTCAGTTAGCAGCCAGAGGGGGCGTTAATGGGAGTGTAACGGGTTACCAACCGGGAGCGCATGTTTTAGCACCCTGACCCAAAATTTATTCGAGGCTCACCGGGGGGGGGGCGGGTGGGTGGGGTGGGGTGGGGGGGGTGGGTGTGGTGGGGTGGGGTGGGAGGGTGGGGGGGTGTGGTGGGGGGGGTTGGGTGTGGTGGGGTGGGGGGGTGGGTGTGGTGGGGTGGGGGGGTGTGGTGGGGTGGGGGGGTTGTTGTGGTGGGGTGGGGTGGGGGGGTCGGGGGGTGTGGTGGGGTGGGGTGGGTGTGATGGGGTGGGGTGGGGGGGGTGGGTGTGGTGGGGGGGGTGGGTGTGGTGGGGTGGGGTGAGTGGGTGTGGTGGGGTGGGGGGGGTGGGTGTGGTGGAGTGGGGTGGGGGGTGGGTGTGGTGGGGTGGGGGGGTGGGGGGGGTTGTGGTGGGGTGGGGGGGTGGGTGTTGTGGGGTGGGGTGGGGAGGGTGGGTGTGGTGGTGGGTGTGGGGGTGTGGTGGGGTGGGGGGGGTGGGTGTTGTGGGGTGGGGTGGGGAGGGTGGGTGTGGTGGGGTGGGGTGGGGTGGAGTGGGGGGGGTGGGTGTGGTGGGGTGGGGGGGTTTGGTGGGGGGGGTGGGTGTGGTGGGGGGGGAGTGGGTGTGGTGGGGGGGTGGGGTGGGGTGGGTGTGGTGGGGGGGTGGGTGTGGTGGAGTGGGGTGGGGGGTGGGTGGGGGGGGAGTGGGTGTGGTGGGGGGGTGGGGGGGTGGGGTGGGGTGGGTGGGTGTGGTGAAGTGGGGTGGGGTGGAGTGGGGGGGGGTGGGTGTGGTGGGGTGGGGTGGGGTGGAGTGGGGGGGGTGGGTGTGGTGGGGTGGGGGGGTGTGGTGGGGGGGTTTGGTGGGGGGGGTGGGTGTGGTGGGGGGGGAGTGGGTGTGGTGGGGGGGTGGGGTGGGGTGGGTGTGGTGGGGGGGTGGGTGTGGTGGAGTGGGGTGGGGGGTGGGTGGGGGGGAGTGGGTGTGGTGGGGAGGTGGGGGGGTGGGGTGGGGTGGGTGTGGTGGGGGGGTGGTGGGGTGTGGTGGGGTGGGGGGGGTGGGTGTGGTGGAGTGGGGTGGGGGGGTGTGGTGGGGGTGTGGTGGGGTGGGGGGGTGTGGGTGTGGTGGAGTGGGGTGGGGGGGTGGGTGTGGTGGGGTGGGGGGGTGGAGGGGTGTGGTGGGGTGTGGTGGGGTGGGGGGGGTGGGTGTGGTGGGGTGGGGGGTGAGTGGGTGTGGTGGGGGGGTGTGGTGGGGGTGAGGTGGGGCGGTGAGGTGGGGGGTGGGGGTCATGATGTACTCCTGGGGCAACGTCCACACTTGCGGCCCGGTTGGTAACTTTGGTGAGGCCGCCTCATTGAACGCCCACCAATAACAACGTCTGTAAAAATAGTCGGTGCAGGTTTGCCGAGTCGTGAGCTGCTGGATACTTAAAGGGATAAGGAAGCGCTTCCCTCGGGGGTAACAGTCAGTGCAATGTTTACATACAGCACGGTGCGTGAGCCTCCGGGTTTGGAGCGGCAGTCCGAAATCGGAGTACTGCTTGAGGAAAAAGTGATTCTGAAAACTTTCACGGGTGCGTTACGAGGCCGGGCCTTTAAGCCTCGGCTTTTCCCGCGATCTCATCGGGACTTCCGTGCAGGCACAATGGGTCCGCCAAATTCACCGACCAAGCTTTCATTATGACCCCCCCCCACCTCCAGGTGTAGTGTGCATCATCACAATCATCATCATAGGCAGTCCCTCGGTATCGAGGAAGACTTGCTTCCACTTTTAACATGAGGTCTTTGGTGGCTGAACAGTCCAATACGGGAACCACAGTGTCTGTCACAGGTGGGACAGACAGTCGTTGAGGGTAAGGGAGGGTGGGACAGGTTTTCCACACGCTCTTTCCGCTGCCTGCGCTTGATTTCTGCACGCTCTCGGCGACGAGACTCGAGGTGCTTCGCGCCCTCCCGGATGCACTTCCCCCAGTTAGGACAGTCTTCGGCCAGGGTCTCACAAGTGTTGGTGGGGATGTCGCACTTTATCAGGGAGGCTTTGAGAGTGTCCTTGTAACATTTCCTCTGCCCACCTGGGGCTCGCTTGCCGTGCAAGAGTTCCGAGTAGAGCGCTTGCTTTGGGAGTCTCGTGTCCGGCATGCGAACTATGTGGCCCGCTCAGCGGAGCTGATCGAGTGTGGTCAGTGCTTCAATGCTGGGGATGTTGGTCGAGGACACTAACGTCGGTGCGTCTGTCCTCCCAGGGGATTTGTCGCGTGCAACGGGTGATTTAGCTCCCCTGTCAACTCTTTGACCGATTCGAACAAATTTCTGGGCAGCTGGGCACAAACTTTATCAAGGTTTCGAAATTGCCCAAATAAAGCGCCAATGAATTTCTCCCCCTGAGTGCTTTTGGGGACAGAGCAGGCAAGTGGGACTAATTAGATAGTGCTACCAAAGAGCTGGCACAGCCATGATGGGCCGAATGGCCTCCTTCTGTGCTGTATCATTCTATGACTGGCCCAAAGAATGGGAGGACAATCGTGTGCTGTTTGTGCCCAGCTTGGCAATAAGCATTTCCACTCTGCCAAACTCTTATTCTGCAGAGGGGAACCCTTCCCAACGTGTAATGCCTGATATGCTCACCCACCCGTCTCTCTTTCAGAAGGTGAATGACCCGCTGACTATTTCCAGAAGGTTTGGGTTTTGCTTCCTGTCCGTCAGCGTCTTAAGGAATGAACGGACTGTCTGACTGTGATGGTCATGTTGAAAGGATATTCTGGCTCAGCTGTGGCTCAGTGGGTAACAACCTTGTCTCTGAATCACCAGGTTGTGGGTTCAGGGCCCACTGCAGGGACTTATTCACAAAACGTTCGAGGGCTGACTCTCCAGTACTGAGGGAGTGCTGCACTGTCGGAGGTGCCGTCTTTCGGGATGAGACGTTAAACCGAGGTGCCGTCTGCTCTCTCAGGTGGCCAATATTTATCCCTCAATCGACATAACGTAACAGATTATCTGATCAATCATCATCATCACAGGCAGTCCCTCGAGTCGAGGATGACTTGCTTCTACGTCAAAAAGTTCACAGGTGTTTCAATGAAGGACCTAATATTCCAGATCCCGAACTAAAACTTGAAGGGTGGAAGATGCCTGTGGGTGGATTTTTTTAACGTGGGGTGGCCGTTGCACACCAGCCACACCACGGGTCTTGACAGAGCTCGGTCTTGGTCCAGTGGCAAGGGTTAACCAAGACGACTGGAGACCTGCTCTGCTGCACGGGCCTAGTGCGCCCACATATCGCAGTGTGGGCTGGGCCCGTGCTGCCCCTGAGCCCTCGCCTCTCCTGGGCCCCGAACTCTCGCCTCTCCTGGTCATTATCATATTGCTGTTTGTGGGAGCTTGCTGTGCGCAAATTGGCTGCCACGTTTCCCACATTACAACAGTGACTACACTCCAGTAGTACTTCATTGGCTGTACAGCGCTTTGAAACGTCCAGTGGTCATGAAAGGCGCTATATAAACGCAAGTCTTTCTTTTTTTCATTGCAGGTTACAGCAGACCGATTGTCGCAGATTCGATTCCAATCCACAAATATCTGAGAACCGCCACTCCAATCATTGCGGAGGCCCACGGGATATATTCCCATTTTGTCCTGGTCGTGGATTCGACAAACGAATGAAAAGCAGGAGAAAGGAAGCAGATGAATTGACCCCGCGTTTGATCAACACGCGTGTGTTTGTGCTCCGACATTGTACGCATCTCACACAGTTTTTGCGTGTGAAGGAGTCCATTCGGGAACAATGTTTGCAAAAGTCATGTCCCTGCGCAAGAAAGGGCAGAAACAAAGCTGGGACAGTGGGATCGACACTTGCAGTCAGTGCAGCATGGGGATCTCCCAGGGACAAGTAGTCTCCATTGGGAACTGTTCTTCTGCATCAAGTTATATCAGCAACGGAGAACGGCAGGGTGTGGAGCACTGTCCCGTCACAAAACCAAAACGCTCCATCCTTGGGCATTGCAGACAAAACATATTCGCTAAACCTGGCTCCAGTCACAAAGGAGCTTTGGGAAAACCGACAGGCCGAGCCAGCCTCGCTGAGGCCGGTAACCAAATGGACATCACCATGGCCCTTGGAGATGTGGAGCAGACCCCTGAGCCAGTTGGCTGCTGCGCCCCCTCACGTGTTGCCACTGCGTTCTGGACAAGCAGCGACACGCCATCACCAAGTAACGGGGTCTGCGTCCGTGTGACCCCGGAGAGTGAGGGTCGGGGCCCTTTCCCTCCGGCCAACGCGCACCAGGCGGGCAGCAACCCAGGCCCGCCTGCTCGCCTCAGCCCCCACCCTGCCGCACCGGGCAAAGTGGGCGTGAGAGCCAGCATCGGGCCAAAGGGTCCCAGCTTCACTTTCGGGGGTCCTGCAGCACCTGGGGGATTCAAATGGCTATTCGGCAGTAACCGGGGCGCCACCCAGAGCAAGGAGGAGAAACCCAGGGCTCGGGGGAAAGTGAGGGGCGCGCTCTTTACATCACGGTGGGGCAGGGAGAAAGGAAGGGGCTGTGAAATGCCGGGGATCGCGGGTCAGGAGCGGACCCCTCCCACACCGCCGCTGGAGGAGCTGAAACAGCTGGGCGGAGAGGACGCGAGGTCCTTTGGTCATGTTGGTGGACGGCACAGTACAGGTCCTGGTGATAGGGTGCAGCCCCTAAACACAGCGACTGAAGGTGGCACTTTCGGGGCATGGGGTGTGACCGAGATGGACGACGATTGTACGAGTGAGAAGAGAGGGCTCACCCGCGAACCACAGAGTCCCAGTGCGGAAACAAACCAGCGCGGCGGTGGGGCAGGGGCACTTGGACAGGCTGCGTTTGGTCACACAGCACTGGGCGGTGAGGGCGCGAAGTCCTTCAGACAAGCTGCTGCCAACCCCTTCGCTTCCAGCGGCACGCCTCGGACGCCAAGGATAACAGATCCGTTCGCTGGTCGTGACTCGGGCTCTGCTGCGATTGCTGAGGGGGTTGTGAGTGGGATGGGCGTCGGTGCAGAGGCGCTGGAGAATATGGAACAGAGGTCTGTCGGTACAGAAAGGGGTTCAGTCCTCCCTGTACAGGGACACAGGGGCTGCCGAACACCAACACGGAGGAAGACAGGCGCCAGTGGCCAATCAGACGAGGATATGGATACAACGCTGGGAGACGGAGTATCGTCCGCGAAAAAAGCCAAACAGACCCACATCTCTCTCGATGTCCTCCATGATGTATTCAGCCATATAGACAGCAGCACAGGTAACTGTACATAGAATCATAGACATTTACAGCATGGAAGGAAGCCATTTCGGCCCATCGTGTCCGCACCGGCCGACCAAGAGCTACCCAGCCTAATCCCACTTTCCAGCTCTTGGTCCGTAGATCTGTAGAGTACGGCACTCAAAGTGCACATCCAAGTACTGTTTAAATGTGGTGAGGGTTTCTGCCTCTACCACCCTTCCAGTCAGTGAGTTCCAGACCCCCACCACCCTCTGGGTGAAGACATTTCCCCTCAAACCCCCTCTAAACCTCCCCCCAATTACTTTAAATCTATGCCCCCTGGTTGTTGACCACTCTGCCGAGGGAAACAGGTCCTTCCTATCCACTCTATCCGGGTCCCTCATAATTTTATACACCTCAATCGGGTCTCCCCTCAGCCTCCTCTGTTCCAAAGAAAACCGACCCAGCCTATCCAATCTTTCCTCATCGCCAAAATTCTCCAGTCCAGGCAACATTTTTGTAAATCTCCTCTGCACCCTCTCCAGTGCAATCACATCTTTCCTGTAATGTGGTGACCAGAACTGTACACAGTACTCCAGCTGTGGCCTAACTAGTGTTTTATACAGTTCAAGCATAACCTCCTTTTTTTTTTATTTTTCGTAGCCAATCTTTCCAATTCTTTGTCAGATCACAAACGCCAGAGGTCACCTTGCACACATCAAGGATCACCCTGCGCTAATGCTGTTAGCCAAAAGGCCGAGAGCCCAAGCACCGTTCCTGGAAGTACTGCAATACCAGGTTCGTGCCATGGAGGTGGATGGGTCAGCAACCCCACACACCTCCGTGGAGGTGGACGGGTCAAGTCACCCCACTCACCTCCTATTTCCAAAAAGCATAGGAGAACCACCTTCCTGATCCAGGGAGAACCACGTTGGGGTCATGGTTACTCCCCTGTCAGGTCAGTTACGCATGATCTTAGCCAAAAGGCCGAGAAGCAACACCTCCTTGCTCTTGTATTCTATGCCTCAACATATAGGCAAATATTCCACATGCCTTCGAAACCACATTATCTACCTGGCCTGCTACCTTCAGGGATCTGTGGACCTGCACTCCAAGGTCCCTTTGTTCTTCTACACTTCTCAGTGTCCTACCATTTAATGTGTATTCCCTTGCTTTGTTAGCTCTCCCCAAACACATTACCTCACACTTCTCCGGATTGAATTCCATTTGCCACTGTTCTGCCCACCTGACCAGTACATTGATATCTTCCTGCAGTCCACAGCTTTCTTCTTTGTTATCAACCACACGGCCTATTTTAGTATCATCTGAAAACTTCTTCATCAAACCCCCAACATTCAAGTCCAAGTCATTGATATATACCACAAAAAGCAAGGGACCCAGCACTGAGCCTTGCGGAACCCCACTGGATGCAGCCTTCCAGACACAAAAACACCCATCGACCGTTACCCTTTGCTTCCTGCATGTTCGATCTTTACACACTGAGAATGTATTTCAAATGCTGCATCCGACAGCATTTGAAGCTGACAAGACCCGAGGAGGCTGGATTTCCGGGTCCTCTCTGCTCCGTTCTTCGCCCCAAAGTGGCGGCAATGGCAGCGGTGGGTGTTCTGGGCGGGCAGTCAGCCTCCAGCGCCCCGCAGTGATCCTCGGGTCCGGTTTAATGGCGACGCGGAGCAGCACTGTCCGGAGGTGCTGCGTCCCGGGTGTGCAATGCCCCTGGTCGCGACGTGCAAACTTCATCTGTCTCGTGTCCGCCCAGTTCACCATTGGAAGGTGGCTCAAGGGCAAGTAGGGAAGGGCAATAAATGTTGGACACATCCTGGGAGCGTGTTTAGAGAAGTCACTTTTCTACCACCCCCTGAGTGTGTCAGAAACTTACACCAAGTGCATTTGCTGATTTCACCCGACACCCAATTACACTGTCAACCATCAGTTTTAACCAGAGTTTATTCGTTCCCTGTTTACCAGATCCTAGAGCTTCTATCAGACTGACTCTGAAAGATTACAGTGACATCCAACTCCGCAGAGTCACCGAGTTCTACCGGCCCAGAATAGAACAAGCCATTGAGGAATGTGTAGAAGGCGTCAGTCTGGCGATATTTCATGAATTGCAGCTGAACGGCCAGGTGTACACGGTGCGTTGGATAGAAAACAGATTGTCAGTGCAATGTTCTGTCCATAGCGCATATAAACAGCACCGATGTTTAAATAGAAGGAATTTATTTACTAGTGCTGGTCACTTTCTCGTGCAATTGTCTCCTCTTCTCTCCTGAAGGTGTGACGTCTCCATGTTGCAAGTAAATAGGTGACAGCTTCCCTTGTTGGAGGCCGTTACTCACACGTGAGCTTTGACAGCGAGACTGTAGTGTCAGCATAGATCTGTTGGAGGGGCAGTACTCAGGGAGCGCTGCACTGTTGGAGGGGCAGTACTGAGGGAGTGCTGCACTGCTGGAGGGGCAGCACTGAGGGAGCGCTGCACTGTTGGAGGGACTGTACTGAGGGAGCACTGAACTGTCGGAGGGGCAGTACTGAGGGAGTGCCGCATTGTCGGAGGGACAGTACTGAGGGAGCGCTGCACTGTTGGAGGGGCAGTACTGAGAGAGCGCTGCACTGTTGGAGGGGCAGCACTGAGGGAGCGCTGCACTGTTGGCGGGACAGTACTGAGGGAGCGCTGAACTGTCGGAGGGGCAGTACTGAGGGAGCACTGAACTGTCGGAGGGTCAGTACTGAGGGAGCGCTGCACTGTCGGAGGGACAGTACTGAGGGAGCGCTGCACTGTCGGAGGGGCAGTACTGAGGGAGCGCTGCACTGTCGGAGGGGCGGTACAGATGGAGAGCTGCATTGTCGGAGCTTGCTGTGCGCAAATTGCCTGCTGCGTTTCCCACATTACAACAGTGACCACATTTTAATCATACTTCATTGGCTGTAAAGCGCTTTGTGACGTCCGATTAGTGCAGTTGACCAAAAGCTTTGGTCGAAGAGGTAGGCTTTTAGGAGCATCTTGCCGGAGTAGAGAGGCGGAGAGGTTGAGGCAAGGAGTTCCAGAGCTTGGGCCCCAGCAACAGAAGGCACGGCCACCGATGGTTAAGTGATTATAATCAGGGTTTACAGCAGAAAGGGTGTAACATCAATGCGATAATGATCAGTAAGGTTTCTGTAAACAGAAAATGAGAATGAATGGAGGATATATTATCGATGTTGTTACTGAAGGCTAAATCTGTTTAATGAAATAATTAAGTAGAAAACGCTTTAAATAATGCAATGCTTAAGAGATGTACTCTACGCTACAATGCTGCTGGGATCTTCGGAATGTCATCCGTGCAATGCAATTGGTCATTAGTAAGACAAAGTTCCTTCACCAGTCTGTCCCCGCCGCACAGCACTGCCTCCAAGACATAAAGATCCACGGCGTGGTCCTGGACAACTTGGACCACTTCCCTTATCTCGGGAGCCTCTTATCAACAAGAGCAGGCATTGACGACGAGATCCAACACCGCCTCCAGTGTGCCAGTGCAGCCTTCGGCCGCCTGAGGAAAAGAGTGTTCGAAGACCAGTCCTTCAAAACTGTCACCAAGCTCATGGTCCACAGGGCCGTAGTAATACCCGCCCTCCTGTATGGCTCAGAGACATGGACCATGTACTGTAGACACCAAGTTACCAGCGATGTCTCCGCAAGATCCTGCAAATCCTCTGGGAGGACAGACGCACAAACATTAGCATCCTCGTCCAGGCCAACATCCTCAGCACTGAAGCACTGACCATACTTACTTGATCAGCTCCGCTGGGCAGGCCACATAGTTCGCATGCCAGACACAAGACTCCCAAAGCAAGCGCTCTGCTCGGAATTCATCCACGGCAAGCAAGCCAAAGGCAGGCAGAGGAAACGTTACAAGGACACCTTCAAAGCCTCCCTGATAAAATGCGACATCCCCACCGACACCTGGGAGTCCCTGGCCATAGACTGCCCTAAGTGGAGGAAGTGCATCCGGGAGGGTGCTGAGCTCCTCGAGTATCGTCGCCGAGAGCATGCAGAAATCAAGCGCAGGCAGCGGAAGAAGTGTGCGGCAAACCAGTCCCAGCCTCCCTTACCCTCAACGACTATCTGTCCCACCTGTGACAGGGACTGTGGCTCTCATATTGAACTGTTCAGCCACCTAAAAACTCATGTCAAAAGTGGAAGCAAGTCTTCCTCGATTCCGAGGGCCTGCCTATGATGATGATGATACAATTGGTCAGGATTTGGTGCTATGGAATGACGTGTTAAACTGATACCCTGGAGACTCAGAGGATAGCTGAGGAGGGCCAGAGGGAGAGAGAGAGAGACGGGATCTTTAACTCTACTTACTTACATCTCTCAGCAGCTGAAGCCTTGTGCCGGTGTCAGACAGGGATCACACAGCAGACCCAAGTCCAATAGCATTCTTAACCAAGCCACAGCAATATGGTTGATTAGTATCTGCCCTCTGGAATAGCCCAGGCGACTCAACACCATCTTCTCGAGGGCGATATTGATGGGCAATAGATGCTGGCCGTGCCGGTGATGCCCAGATAGGTTAAGCAAATGGGCTAAGGTTTGGCAGATGGAATACAATGTCGGAAAATGTGAGGTCATCCACCTTGGGAAAAAAAACAGTAAAAGGGAATATTATTTGAATGGGGAGAAATTACAACATGCTGCGGTGCAGAGGGACCTGGGGGTCCTTGTGCATGAATCCCAAAAAGTTAGTTTGCAGGTGCAGCAGGTAATCAGGAAGGCGAATGGAATGTTGGCCTTCATTGCGAGAGGGATGGAGTACAAAAGCAGGGAGGTCCTGCTGCAACTGTACAGGGTGTTGGTGAGGCCGCACCTGGAGTACTGCATGCAGTTTTGGTCACCTTACTTAAGGAAGGATATACTAGCCTTGGAGGGGGTACAGAGACGATTCACTCAGCTGATTCCGGAGATGAGGGGGTTACCTTATGATGATAGATGGAGTAGACTGGGTCTTTACTTGTTGGAGTTCAGAAGGATGAGGGGTGATCTTATAGAAACATTTAAAATAATGAAAGGGATAGACAAGATAGAGGCAGAGAGGTTGTTTCCACTGGTCGGGGAGACTAGAACTAGGGGGCACAGCCTCAAAATACAGGGGAGGCAATTTAAAATCGAGTTGAAAAGGAATTTCTTCTCCCAGAGGGTTGTGAATCTGTGGAATTCTCTGCCCAAGGAAGCAGTTGAGGCTAGCTCATTGAATGTATTCAAATCACAGATAGATAGATTTTTAACCAATAAGGGAATTAAGGGTTATGGGGAGCGGGCGGGTAAGTGGAGCTGAGTCCACGGCCAGATCAATCATGATCTTTTTGAATGGCGGAGCAGGCTCGAGGGGCTAGATGGCCTACTCCTGTTCCTAATTCTTATGTTCTTATGTTCTTGTATCCCGTGCCCAAATAACATAAAAGGTGGATTGACAGAGATACGCTGGATAGAAGGCTCTGTGATGTGACTGAACTGTCCTTTTTCAGGAAATCCAACAGCTGGCGAGGGATGGGTGTAATCAGCTCGCGTCTAAACGTCTCCTGGACACTGTGATGGAGAGCGGACTGCGGGCCGGGAGAGCGATGTGGGAAACCTTTGTAAAGATGGAGATCACCAAACCCAAACTGAGAAAAATACTGCGAGAGATTGAAAGTAAAGGTATGGGGGACGGAGACTGAATGTACCCGGGTTTACAATAAGAACACGCATTGTCCGCTTTGTAACTGGTGACAATTATTTCAACAGGTGCCAGTCTACCATTGGAAGTGAGCCGCAGTCTAATGGAACCCAGAGTGTCCAACTATCTAAAAGGTAAACATACAGAAATTCAATCGTTCACACAACCTGAGACTGATTCCCAGTTCACAGATTGCGAGACTTGAAATGTATGCACCTGTGAGTGTGCTCACGGGTTTGTAGAGCTGTTGCAGTGTGGAGGGGAGCGGGCAGGCCGGAGAGCCTCCTCGTAGGACTGTTCCTGGGCCTGGCCAAGGGGGCCATCAGCCGATCCGGGCAGCGGGCGGTCGAGGGGGTCGTTCAGCCCGACTGCCTGCCTCTCTTCCGCGGTTGCATCAGAGCCAGGGTGTCCCTGGAGATGGAGCACGCGGTGTCCACCGGTACGCTCGCGGCCTTCCACGAGAGGTGGGCGCAGGAGGGACTGGAGTGCATCATCACCCCCGGCAACCAAATTTTGGGTTGCTTTAATGTCCAAAATTTGATTTGTTTATCGTGTCGGTTTTAGTGTCCCCCCCCTCCCCTTTTAGCCAATTTGTGTTCTTAGTGCACCCTCCAAAAATCAGGGTGCACTTAATTCCTATTTTACAACAAAATAGTTGTAGAGCTGTTGCATTGTGAGTGGCTTAGCCAGTCAGGTATCGTTCACAAGACTCAATAAAACCCCAGCCAGTTGGGTGCGGGTCACCCACGACGAGGTTGTGAGCCTCGTGGATGAACTGGTAACATGTAGTGTGATTGTTCAACCTTTGTAAATAAACCAACTAGTTCTTAATAGCAATGTGTTGCTATGAATTCTTAAGCAAAGAACCCACAAAACAAAGACTGGTTCCAGTTCACAGATTGTGAGACTGATTCCAGTTCACAAGTTGTAGGATGGATTCCCAGTTTGGAAACACGGGGACTGGTTCCCAGTTTGCAAACTTAGGGAACGATTATCGCTGTACGACAAAATTCAAAACTGGTCTGTGAAGATCTGGGTGATGATTTCATTCCACACAACACACAAGGGAGATGTCCCCCAGCATGTTGCGATCTGTGTTTGGAAGGTTACTGCAGGGTTCCATGATAATATGTGAACATGACTAAACCTTGTTATTAATAACTTGCATTGCAGTAATATTCTGACGCACTTCTCTTAATAGATACAGTGTCGTCCCCCCCTCCCCTCCCCCATAATGCCTGCTAGGTGTGGTTTTATTGTTATACATTATTGATATTCAAATCATACTGACGGAGTGGAAGATGCCTGTGCGTGAGTTCTTTTAACCGTGGGGTGGCCACTGCACACCGGCAACCACACGGGCTTAGCTGAACAAGGTCTTGGTCCAGTGGCAAGGAGGTCCAAGATAACGGGAGACCAGGCACAGCTCGATAAGCCTAATTGCCTACGGCGCAGTGTTGGACGCAAGCTCGGCGCTGGGTAGCGCCATTGATGCTAGATGGCCCGAGGCTAGGTTGGGGGGGCAGGCATAAGAAAGGTGACTTCCAAAGTAATTTAAAAAAATTAAAAGTTGATAAAGTTTCCCAATTTATTTAAAAAGTTTCCAAGAGTTGTTAAAAACGTTTTCAGAAGTTTCTAAGAGTTGTTAAAAATCTAAGATGTAAATCAATAATAGATTATAAAAGCTTTCCCAATTTAAAAAGTTTCTAAAAGTTGTTAAAAGTCAAAGATGTAGGTTAATAATAAATGTTTAAAAGTATTTCGGTTGAGAGTCTAAATTGTAAGTTTTAAAACTTGTCACTCTCCGGCTCAGCTTCTGAGGTTGGGCCGTGCCTCCGGGTCAATATGCCGCTGAAGGTAGAAGGTGAGCCGGCCTGAAGGTGCCGGTGTCGGTGGTCTGGGCAAGGCTGGTGTCCCTGGAGCTCTGCTGGGCTGGAGTCCCTCCTATCTTGGTGTTTCCGCTGGGCTGGAATCCCTCCTATCTTGGTGTCTCCGCTGGGCTGGAGTCCCTCCTATCTTGGTGTTTCCGCTGGGCTGGAATCCCTCCTATCTTGGTGTCTCCGCTGGGCTGGAATCCCTCCTATCTCGGTGTCCCCGCTGGGAATTCTTGGAAGGCGGTCATTCTTGTTTACAAATCCCTCCATGGCCTCGCCCCTCCCTATCTCTGTAATCTCCTCCAGCCCCACAACCCCCACCCAAAATGTCTGCACTCCTCTAATTCTGCCCTCTTGAGCATCTCTGATTAAAATCACTCCAACCATCGGTGGCCTTGCCTTCAGCTGCCTGGGCCCCAAGCTCTGGAACTCATTCCCTAAACCTCTCCACCTCTCTTTCCTCCTTCAAGACGCTCCTTAAAACCTACCTCTTTGACCAAGCTTTTGGACATCTGCCGTAATCTGTACTTATGTGGTTCGGACACCAAAGTTATTGTTTTGTCTTTAAAAACTCTTGAGAAGACCGATGGAGCGTTTTACTATTTCAGATAAGAACATAAGAAATAGGAGCAGGAGTAGGCCATTTGGCCCTTCGAGCCTGCTCGACCACTTAATAAGATCATGGCTGATCTGATCAGGGACTCAGCTCCACTTCCCTGCCCGCTCCCCATAACCCTTTATTCCCTTATCGCTCAAAAATCTGTCTATCTCCGCCTTAAATATATTCAATGACCCAGCCTCCATAGCTCTCTGGGGCAGAGAATTCCACAGATTTACAACTCTCTGAGAGAAGAAATTACTCCTCATCTCAATTTTAAATGGGCGGCCCCTTATTCTGAGACTATGTCCCCTAGTTTTAGTTTTCCCTGTGAGTGGAAATATCCTCTCTGCATCCACCTTGTCGAGCCCCCTCATTATCTTGTCAGTTTCAATAAGATTACCTCTCATTCTTCTGAACTCCATTGTGTATAGGCCCAACCTACTCAACCTATCTTCATAAGGCAACCCCCTCATCTGCAGAATCAACCTAGTGAACCTTCTTTGAACAGCCTCCAATCCAAATATATCCTTCCTTAAATATGGAGACCAAAACTGCACGCAGTACTCCAGGTGTGGCCTTACCAATACCCAGTACAGTTGTAGCAAGACTTCTCTGCTTTTATACTCCATCCCCCTTGCAATAAAGGCCAATATTCCATTTGCCTTCCTGATTACTTGCTGTAGCTGCATACTAACTTTTTGTGTTTCATGCACAAGGACCCCCAGGTCCCTATATACTGCTGTACTTTGCAATTTTTCTCCATTTTAAATTATAATTTGCTTTTCGATTTTTTTCTGCCAAAGTGGATAACCTCACATTTTCCCACATTATACTCCATCTGACAAAATTTTGCCCACTCACTTAGCCTGTCCATATCACTTTGCTGATTTTTTGTGCCCTCCTCACAATTTGCTTTCCCACCCATCTTTGTATCATCAGCAAACTTGGCTACATTACACTCGGTCCCTTCATCCAAGTCATTAATACAGATTGTAAATAGTTGAGGCCCCAGCACTGATCCCTGCGGCACCCCACTAGTTACTCTTTGCCAACGGGAAAATGACCCATTTATCCCGACTCTCTGTTTTCTGTTAGTTAGCCAATCCTCTATCTATGCTAAAATAATACCCCCAACTCCGTGAATTTTATCTTGTGCAGTAACCTTTTATCAAGTACCTTCTGGAAATCCAAATGCACCACATCCACTGGTTCCCCCTTAATCCACCCTGCTCATTACATCCTCAAAGATCTCCAGCAAATTTGTCAAACGTGATTTCCCTTTCTTAAAACCATGCTGATTCTGCTTGATTGAATTATGCTTGTCCAAATGTCCCGCTACTGCTTCCTTAATAATGGACTCCAGCATTTTCCCAACCACAGAGGGTAGGCTAACAGGTCTATCGTTTCCTGCTTTTTGTCTGCCTCCTTTTTTTTACATAGGGGCGTTACATTTGCGGTTTTCCAATCAACTGGGACCGCCCCAGAATCCAGGGAATTTTGGTGGATCACAACCAATGCAGATAATGGCTGATTTGATACCGGCCTCAACTCCACTTCCCCGCCCTCTCCCCATAATCCTTGACTCCCTTATCCTTCAAAAATCTGTCTACCTCCACCTTAAATATATTCAATGACCTAGCCTCCAGTACTCTCTGGGGTAGAGAATTCCAAAGATTCACGACCTTCTGAGAGAAGAAATTCCTCCTCATCTCCATTTTAAATGGGTGGTGCCTTATTCTGAATTAAAGGCGTAACATAGATACAAGTTGTTATTGATAACTACGTCAATTTTCACTTGCAGAAATTCAGGTCCAACACAGAAAGATCCTCCGTGAAAAGAACGGGAGTCTAAAGGTGAATGTGATCGGCGGTAAAACGCTGAAATTCTCCCTGGAGGAGCGATACACCGAGCCGGTAATCATCCATACCCACCCTGATCAGAGTCTGGCAGGACAGCTCCGGACTGTCAGAGGGAGAAAGCGTGAGGAAGGCCAAAGAAAGGTGATCAAGGTAGAACGTGAAACCGTGAGGATCAGCCAGTTGTTCAGGAGCAGTTTTGGGAAAAACAGCCAGTCTGGGACTGCAGTGGTCAGTGGGCCGGCAGGGATCGGGAAATCCACCATGGTCCAGAAGCTTGTCCATGACTGGGCCGCCGGGAAAATATATCCACAGTTTCAGTTCGTCTTTCAGTTCAAATTTCGAGACCTCAACTCCATAAAAGGCAGGACAAGTATCAAGAAACTGATCCTGGATTCTTATCCTTACTTTGGGAATGAGATCGAACGACTCTGGGAGGAACCGCAGGGGCTACTGTTTATATGGGACAGTTTGGAGGAGTTTAAGGAGAAGATTGATTTCACAGACTGGAAGAGAAACAATCTGAATGAACACCAGTGTTTCCACCCCGAATGCCAGTGTGAAGTGTCTGACATTGTACGCTGCCTGATACAACAGAAAGTACTGGGAGGCTGTTCCGTGCTGGTCACAACCCGTCCGACTGAACTGGGCTCACTGAGGGAAGCTGAGATCAACCTGTGGGCAGAGATCGTGGGCTTCCTAACGGAACAGCGCAGGGAGTACTTTAAGAAATACTTCACAGATCAGCGCCTGGCGGAAGAAGCTTTGACCTATGTGGAACAGCATGACATCTTGTACTCCATGTGTGACAACCCCTCCTACTGCAGGGTCATCGCTTACTCACTGGCCCCACGCTTAAGACGAATGCAGGGGAGACAGGAAACACTCCCGACAACCATCACACAATTGTTTGCAAGTTACATCATGAACATTTTTAAAAACCACGTGTTCAACATTTATAAACATCATGATGTCAGTGCTGAACAAGCACGTGAGCTGTTACTCCGGACTGGTGAAATGGCTTATCTGGGAATCTGTCACAACATCACTGTGTTCAATGAGAACCATTTAACTGACTGCAGGCTGGAGCGATCACAGGCCCTGCCGGGGTTTGTGACAGAACAACTGGACCCAGACACTTCCGAATCCTTCTTCTCCTTCATTCACATCACTCTCCAGGAGTTTGTGGCCGCTTTGGCTAAATACCTGACTGTAGACCCACAGGGCCTGACACAGCTGCTGGATTCTGCTGGGAGCGATGACCGATTCAGGACATGGCTCCGATTCATTGTCGGTCTCTCCTCGTCGGCTTCAGCTTGGATACTGGGAGAGATCCTGGGACCCCTTCCTGGTCAAACCACCCGCAGAGTGATCGACTGGGTGAAGGGGCGGACTGAGAACGACCTCAAAAACTCCCACAC
This sequence comes from Pristiophorus japonicus, assembly GCF_044704955.1. Taxonomy (NCBI): domain Eukaryota; kingdom Metazoa; phylum Chordata; class Chondrichthyes; family Pristiophoridae; genus Pristiophorus; species Pristiophorus japonicus. The sequence continues at coordinate 196,981,424 of NC_091985.1, read as the reverse complement.
TGTGCTCGGCAAAAGGAAGCTGTTGGAATCGCTGTATTATCTGTCTGAGTCACAGCACAAAGGGTTAATGCGTCTCACCGTGGGATTGGGAGAGACACTTACACTGGGCGATGACTTTCCCTACAGTGCGATCCGACTGACGCCGGTGGACTGCACTGTGCTGGCCACTGTCATTGATCCATGTGATGGGCTCCTGGAGCTTAACCTCAATCACTGCGGCCTGGGACCTGAAGGGATCCAGAGATTGACCCCTGTTCTACACAAATGCAAAGTGCTCAGGTATTTCTCGGGTTGATTTCTTCCCCTTAGAACATAAGAAATAGAACCAGTCGGCCCTACGACCCTGTTATGCATGTAATAACTCGATAGACTGAATAGTGCAGACTAACACAGGTACAAACCTGGCTCTGTTTTATTAGGGCCCAAAATGATTACATTACATGATGGCTTGCCTTTTATACCTGGGCCGCACACCCGTGCGTACAGCCCAATGACCTCCGACAGTGGCGCCACCTGGTGGCTGGTAACTCCAAGCATACATACATGACAGACTCCTCCAGCCTGATCCGCCATTCACTAAGATCATGGCTGATCTTCTACCTCAACTCCACTTTCCCACCCGATCCCCAAATCCCTCGATTCCCTCAGTGCTCAAAAATCCAGCAATCTCCTTCTTGAACAGACTCAATGACGGGGCGTACATAGCCCTCTGGGGTAGAGAATTATGAACATACGAACAATGACAGACAGGTAAAGACCACCTGGTCCACCGAGCCTGCCCCACACAATCCCGATACCCCACCGTGTATCACAGCATGTCCACTCCAGCCCCCACCCCAAACCCATCTGATCTCATGGGAGAGACAAAAAAAAACCCAGATCAATTTGGGAAAACAAATCTGGGAAATTCCTCTCCGACCCATCTAGGCGATCGAACTTAGTCCAGGAGATCACTCTGGCCATTAAATTCCCTGCAGTACCTACCCTTCTGTAAGTGTTAATCTCCGCCGCAGACAGAAACAAATCCAGCTTTCGCCTGAAGGAATTCAGTAAGTCTACATCCACCACATGAAACGGTGGCTTGTTCCAGAGGTTTACTATTCTCTGGGGAAAGAACCAGCTCCTGACATCTAACCTAGATCTGGTCTTATACAACTTACATTTGTGCCACTGGCCCTGCCTAACCTGTTTAATTGAAATAAACGGTCAGCTGGGACACTGTCTATTCCCTTCATTATCTTCTAAACATCAATTGTGTCGCCCCCTGAGTCCACGCTGTTCTAATATAAAGAGTCCCAACTCTTCCAAAGATTCCAAAGATTCACGACGCTCCAAGTGGAATACTGCGTACAGTTGTGGTTTCCATATTTACGAAAGGATATACTTGCTTTGGAGACAGTTCAGAGAAGGTTCACGAGATTGATTCCGGAGATGAGGGGTGGTACGTCCTTACTATACAGTATATTTGCACACGAGGCCCATGCTTGAGAGAAGGTCAGTTTGTGACCTGTCCTTTATTCCTTAGCACTCGAGTGATGAAGGTGGGTGGAGCTTCCCCTTTTATACCTGAAGGTCCAGGTTAGGAGTGTCTCCCACCTAGTGGTCAGTGTTCTCACGGTGTACAACTTAGGTCAGTTTATACATGGGTTACAATGCTGGTTGAATACATGACATCACCTCCCCCCCCCCAAAGTCTTATTGGGATCACAGGTTGAGTCTCTCTGGTGGTTTACGTTCTCTTGTAGAGCGCCTGAGTTGGGGCTCCGGTTGTTGGGCGCTGGCCTGAGTGTCTGCTGTTTGCAGTGCCTCAGGCCTGTCCGGACTGCCCACAGTGACTGGGCTCTCCTCCCTTTGGTTCCGTTGTTCAGTCACCTGTGGTGGAGTGAATTCTATATCGTGTTCTTCCTCTGCTTCTTCTATGGGGTTGTTGAACCTCCTTTTTGTTTGATCCACATGTTTGCGGCAGATTTGTCCATTGGTAAGTTTAACTACCAGAATCCTATTTCCCTCTTTGGCAACCACAGTGCCTGCGAGCCATTTGGGCCCTGCAGCGTAGTTGAGGACAAAAACAGGATCATTTACATCAATACATCGCGCCCTCGCATTCCTGTCATGGTAGTGAAATTGTGACTGGCGCCTGCTCTCGACAATTCTTTCATGATGGGGTGTATAAGGGATAATCGGGTTTTGAGCGTCCTTTTCATTAGTAGCTCTGCGGGTGGCCCTGTGAGCGAGTGTGGTCTGGATCTATAGGCCAACAGGAGGCGTGATAAGCGGGTTTGTAGGGAACTCCCTTGGAATCTGAGCATCCCCTGTTTGAGTATCTGCACTGCTCGTTCTGCCTGGCCGTTTGAGGCCGGCTTGAACGGTGCCGTTCTAACATGGTTAATTCCATTGCCTGCCATGAAGTCCTGGAATTCAGTGCTGTGAAGCACGGGCCATTGTCGCTGACCAAAATATCCGGTAGACCGTGGGCGGCGAACATTGCCCGTAAACTTTCTACCGTGGCAGAGGATGTGCTTGAATTTAAAATGTCACACTCGATCCATTTGGAGTAGGCGTCTACTACAACCAAAAACATTTTCCCCATGAAAGGACCTGCGTAGTCCACATGGATGCGTGGCCAAGGCTTGGCGGGCCATGGCCAGGGGCTAAGGGGGGCTTCCCTGGGCGCATGGCCCAGCTGGGCACACGTGTTGCACCTGCGAACACAAAGTTCCAGATCTGCGTCTATCCCTGGCCACCAAACGTGTGACCTGGCAATTGCCTTCATCGTGACAATGCCCAGGTGCCCATTGTGGAGTTCTCTGATGAACACCTCTCTGCCCATCTGGGGCATGACTACGCAGTTTCCCCACAGTACGCAATCGGCCTGAATCGAGAGTTCATCCTTGCGCCTGTGAAATGGTTTAAATTTCTCAGGCCATGCCCTGTATGTGGCTGCCCAGTCCCCATTCAGGACACATTTCTTGACTAGAGAAAATAGCGGGTCTCGATTTGTCCAGACTTTAATCTGACGGGCTGTCACGGGTGAGCCTTCGCTTCCGAAAGCTTCAACAGCCATGACCATCTCAGCACCATGCTCGGTAGCCCCATCAGTGGTGGCTAGTGGGAGCCTGCTGAGTGCATCGGCGCAGTTTTCGGTGCCCGGTCTGTGCCGAATTGTGTAGTCATAGGCAACTAACGTGAGTGCCCACCTCTGTATGCGGGCCGATGTGTTTGCATTCATGGCCTTGTTGTCGGCCAAAAGGGACGTTAGGGGTTTGTGATCTGTCTCCAGCTCAAATTTCCTGCCAAACAGGTACTGGTGCATTTTCTTTACCGCATATACACATGCGAGCGCCTCCTTTTCTACCATCCCGTAGCCCCTTTCTGCCTGGGACAGACTCCTGGAGGCATAAGCTACCGGCTGTAACTGACCCTTGGCATTGACATGCTGCAACACACACCCGACACCATAGGACGACGCATTGCACGTTAACACAAGTTTCTGACATGGGTCATATAACGTTAACAGATTGTTGGAACATAACAAATTGCGTGCTCTATTAAAAGCCCTTTCCTGGCTGTCCCCCCAGACCCATTCGCGACCTTTGCATAGGAGCACGTGTAGCAGCTCTAACAGCGTGCTCAATTTGGGAAGGAAGTTACCAAAATAGTTCAGGAGCCCCAGGAACGAACGCAGCTCCGTCGTGTTACGGGGTCTGGGTGCTCTCTGGATCGCTTCCGTCTTAGATGCAGTAGGGCTGATCCCGTCTGCTGCAACCCTCATCCCCAGGAATTCTACCTCTGGGGCTAGGAAGACGCACTTTGCCTTTTTCAGTCGCAGACCTACCCGGTCCAGTCTGCGTAGCACCTCCTCCAGGTTGTGGAGGTGTTCTTCAGTATCGTAACCCGTAATGAGGATGTCGTCCTGAAAAACCACCGTCCCTGAAATCGAATTGAGGAGGCTTTCCATATTTCGTTGGAAGATCGTGGCGGCTGAGCAAATCCAGAATGGTCATCTGTTGTACTCAAACAACCCCTTGTGTGTCGTGATGGTGGTCAACTTCTTCGACTCACTCGCCAGCTCCTGGGTCATGTAAGCTGTCAGGTCCAATTTTGAAAAAAGTTTGCCACCGGATAGCGTCGCAAAGAGGTCCTCCGCTCTCGGTAGCGGGTACTGGTCTTGGAGTGACACCCAATTGATGGTGGCCTTGTAATCACCACATATCCTGACCGACCCATCCGCCTTGAGCACCGGCATAATCGGGCTCGCCCAGTCACTGAATTCGACTGGCGAGATGATGCCTTCCCTCAACAGGCGGTCCAATTCGCCTTCTATCTTTTCCCGCATCACGTACGGCACCGCTCTGGCCTTGTGGTGTACTGGTCTGGCGTCCGGGTTTATGTGAGCTCCACATGAACTCGCTGAACTTCAGCTTCCAGCGATTTCCCCCAGTGTCCATTTCTGCAATTTCTGCAGGTATTTTGCTCATCTCTGCAAACTCCGGCTGAGTGTGTGCCTCAACGCCTCCAGCATGAGTTGTGGTTTGAAACAAAAGATCCCTTGCCAGTCGATCGTCCCTGACTGCCCCTGTTATTGTCCTTGAGTGCACCATTAACAGGTGTTGATGGCCCCATTACTGGCCGCTTTGTCCCTTGCAATGGCGTGAATCGCTGTTCAGCTTGCCATTGTCTCTGTCGAACTCCCCCTCTGGGTTCGACTGCATGTTGAGGCATGCCCGACTGCCCTTGTCTGCCTGGAGAACTGTGTGCTGCTTTAACAATGTTGAATCTCTATCCCAACCATTCCTTAACACAGTACCTCTCGTCTGTTCTGCTAGTGGCCAGGCTCGCCTGGTTTAAATCCCAGTTTCTTATCGCCATTGATACGTCCTTACTACACAGTATAAATGCATATGAGTCCCATGCTTGAGAGAAGGTCAGTCTGTGACCTGTCCTTTATTCCTTAGCACTCAAGTGATGAAGGTGGGTGGAGCTTCCCCTTTTATACCTGAAGGTCCAGGTTAGGAGTGTCTCCCACCTCGTGGTCATTGTTCTCACGGTGTACAACTTAGGTCAGTTTATACATGGGTTACAATGCTGGTTGAATACATGACAAGGCGGGTGACTTATGAGGAAAGGTTGAGTAGGTTGGGCCCCTACTCATTGGAATTCAGAAGAATGAGAGGTGATCTTATCGAAACGTATAAGATTATGAGGGGTCTTGACAAGGTGGATGCAGAGAGGATGTTTCCACTGATGGGGGAGACTAGAACTGGGGGACATGATCTTAGAATAAGGGGCCACCCATTTAAAACTGAAATGGGGAGGAATTTCTTCTCTCACAGGGTTGTAAATCTGTGGAATTCACTGCCACAGAGAGCTGAGGAAGCTGGGACATTGAATATATTTAAGACAGAGATAGACAGTTTCTTAACCGCTAAGGGAGTAAGGGGTTATGGGGAGTGGGCGGTGAAGTGGAACTGAGTCCATGATCAGATCAGCCGTGATCGTGTTAAATGGCGGAGCATTCTCGAGGGGCCGTATGGCCTACTCCTGCTCCTATTCCTTATGTTCTTATGAAGGAATGTCTCCTCACCTAACTGTCCCAGCCCTGATAGATTAGCGGGTACCATAGAAGGGAACTCAAAAGTATTTTATGAAGATATAAACAGTAAAAAGTTTGTCAAAGGAAGGGTGGGGCTGATTAGGGATCAAAAAGGAATCTTCTATTGGAGACACAGGACATGGCTGAGGTACTAAATGAGTACTTTGCACCCAACTTCTCTGAAGCAGAGGATGCTGCTAATGTCACAGTAAAGGAGGAGACAGTAGAGGAATTGGCAAGGGTAAAAACAGATAAAGAGAAAGCAGAAAAGTTTCCCAGTCCAAATGGGATGCATCTTCGGTTGCTAAGGGAAGTAAAGGTACCAATTGTAGAGACTTTGGCCACAAGCTTCCAACCCTCTTTAGATGTGGGAGTGGTGCTGGAGGACGGGAGGATCGCAAATGTTACACCCTGTTCACAAAAAGGGCAGCGGGATAAATCATAATGTCAAACAGTAAAGATGCTTCTGGCTGGGAAATCTGCAGCAAATTGTCCCCAGGACTTTGCTCTTTGATCATTAATCACCAGAACAGTTCCTTCCTTTTACACCTGTCTGTTGCTCTCTCTGCGCCTGCACTAATGTACGTTTACAGTTACAACTGTGTCATGAATAGATCTTACGCCATCCTATCTTTTGTATCTTAATATTTGTTGTTTAAATACAATAGAAATTAATTGTAGATCTATGGAGCTAAACCCCAACTATAATGGCACCACCCAGTGCTGCTCTCTGAGTCTCTGTATGTTTGTATTTAGACTGAGGGGTAACAATCTCACCGACAAAGGAGTGAAACTGCTGTCAGCTATACTGAGGAGGGCAGACTGTAAAATACAGACCCTGGAGTAAGTGATATAATGTGTATATTGTCTGTGTGTGTGTGTGTGTGTGTGTGTCTGTGTGTGTGTATATCTGTGTCAGTGTCTGTGTGTGTCTATGACTGGGTGTGTGTCTGTGTGTGCGTGTGTGTCTGTGTGTGTGTGTGTGTCTGTGTGTGTGTGTGTGTGTGTGTGTGTGTGTGTGTCTGTGTGTGCGTGCGTGTGTGTGTGTCTGTGTGTGTCTTTGTCTATGCCTGTATCTGTGTCTGTGTGTGTGTGTGTGTGTGTGTTTTTGTCTATGTCTGTATCTGTGTCTCTGTGTGTGTGTGTCTGTGTCTGTGTCTGTGTGTGTGTGTGTGTTTGTGTCTATGTCTGTATCTGTGTCTCTGTGTGTGTGTGTCTGTGTCTGTGTGTGTGTGTGTGTCTGTGTGTGTGTGTTTTTGTCTATGTCTGTATCTGTGTCTCTGTGTGTTTGTGTCTATGTCTGTATCTGTGTCTCTGTGTGTGTGTGTCTGTGTCTGTGTCTGTGTGTGTGTCTGTGTCTGTGTCTGTGTGTGTGTGTGTCTGTGTCTGTGTGTGTGTGTGTCTGTGTCTGTGTGTGTGTGTGTGTCTGTGTGTGTGTGTGTGTGTGTGTGTGTGTGTGTCCAGAGGTGTTGCTGCATGCTGGGTACAGATGAAGTTACGGTTCCAATTTTAACGTGCTCCCCACTTCACTCTGTTTTCCCCAGCCTGTGTTCCAATGGGATCTCCCACACAGATGGCCAGCATCTTGCGAAGGGTCTCGAGGGCAACTCGTCACTGACACAGCTCTACCTGAGTAAGAATACTCTGGGAGACACTGGAGTGAAAGACCTGTGTGTGGCACTGAACAGCCCACACTGTAAAATACAGACCCTGGAGTAAGTTAAAGTGCCTTTGTATTCCGCTGTGTCGAAAAATGTTCTTGTACAGTGATGGTTAACACTGGCCTTTCTCCTCACCAGGCTCTGTGATAATCTGATTCGAGGTAGAGTCGTTGACCAACTCACTTCCATTCTCAGTCACAACCGGTCACTGACGTGCTTAAAGCTGAATAATAACAAGCTCGGAGAGCTGGGATTCAAACTGTTGACTGCAACACTGAGTCAGCAGGACTGCCCTATCCATACACTGGAGTGAGTAACATTGTGTGTGTGAGTGTGAGTGGGAGATTTCATACTGCAAGTGTGTTTCATTCTGATTCCATCTCACTGACATTCTCTCTCTCTGCCACCATCTGTCTATGTTGCCTGTTTATACAGCTCGCTCGTCTGTTATTTACCTGATTACTTTACCTGACCACATAACCGCGCTATAACTAAAACCGCCGATTCCCACCGCTGTAACATCGCCCGTCTCTGCCTCTGCCTCGGCTCATCCGCTGCTGAAACCCTCATCCATGCCCTTGTTACCTCGAGACTGGATTGCTCCAACGCACTCCTGGCCGGCCTCCCACATTCTACCCGACGTAAACTAGAGGTGAGCCAAAACTCGGCAGCCCGTGTCCTAACTCGCACCGAGTCCCGCTCACCCATCACCCCCTGTGCTCGCTGACCTACACTGGCTCCCGGTTAAGCAATGCCTCGATTTCAAAATTCTCATCCTTGTTTATAAATCCCTCCGTGGTCTTGACCCTCCCTATCTCTGTAATCTACTCCAGCCCCACAACCCCTCCGAGATGTCTGCGCTCCGATAATTCTGTCCTCCTGAGCATCCCTGATTTTAATCACTCAACCATCGGTGGCCGTTCCTTCTGTAGCCTGGGCCCCAAGCTCTGGAACTCCCTGCCTAAACTTCTCCGCCTCTCTTTCCTCCTTCAAGTTGCTCCATAAAATATACCTCTTTGCCCAAGCTTTGGTCACCTGCGCTAATTTCTACTTATGCGGCTCGGTGTCAAATTTTTATCGCATAATACTCCTGTGAAGCACCTTGGGACATTTCACTACGTTAAAGGCGCTATATAAATAGAAGTAGTTGTTGTTGTTGATTATTTCTGATCCATACAGACTGGAGGGTAACGGGATCACAGACACCGGCACAGAGGAACTCACTGTGACTCCCATTGCAAACACCTCACTGGCGAAGCTCAACCTGTCCAACAACATGCTCACAGACCGGTCCATCCGTGCTCTTCACTACCTGGTCGCTAGCCACACTTGCCTCGGGGAGATCAGGTGAGTGTATCTGTGTTCACGGGGGGGGCTGACTTTGCTGGCAGCTGTGATTAATGTATTGCTTCCTCTCCCTCCCCACTGACCCACTGATGTACAAAACCCGCAGCTTTACAGCAGTTCATTAGATCACTGAGAAACGCCACAAAGCGCACAGCAAGATCCCACACACAGCAGTGGGATCAATCCACCTGTTTATCTTGAGTTCGGTGCAGGACACTGGGAGAACTCCCTGCTCTTTTTCCGCTAGTGCCATAGGATCTTCAGCATCCGCCTGAACAGGCAGATCAGTCATTGCCCTAATACTCCAGCCAAAGGTTGGCACCTGACAGTGCAGCACTCCTTCAGTCCTTCACCTCGTCTTTCATGTGGTTGTAACAAAGCAAATCAAATGTCAATGTCTACGTCAGATATCCAGGCTAAAGCTTCTGGTGTAACAGCGTGGAGATCTTGTCGGCTGCCTGTTAGTTTCCCCCGAGGACAGTGCTCATCGATGTGATCCAGGGTCTGATTAGGAGCTCCACAGTCACATGATTGGGGGGTAACATATTAGAATGGATAGGGGATTGGCTAACTGACAGAAAACAGAGAGTCGGGATAAACGGTTCATTCTCTGGTTGGCAACCAGTAACTAGTGGGGTGCTGCAGGGATCAGTGCTGGGACCCCAACTATTTACAATCCATATTAACGACTTGGAAGAAGGGACCGAGTGTAACGTAGCCAAGTTTGCTGACGAAACAAAGATGGGCGGAAAAGCAATGTGTGAGGAGGACACAAAAAATTGCAAAAGGACACAGACAGGCTAAGTGAGTGGGAAAAAATTTGTCAGATGGAGTATAATGTTGGAAAGTGTGAGGTCACGCACTTGGGCAGAAAAAAAAATCAAAGAGCAAGTTATTATTTAAATGGAGAAAGATTGCAAAGTGCTGCAGTACAGCAGGACCTGGGTGTGCTTATTCATGAAACACAAACGGATAGTATGCAGGTACAGCAAGTGATCAGGAAGGCCAATGGAATCTTGGCCTTTATTGCAAAGGGGATGGAGTATAAAAGCAGGGAAGTCTTGCTACAGTTATACAGGGTATTGGTGAGGCCACACCTGGAATACTGCGTGCAGTTTTGGTTTCCATATTTACGAAAGGATATACTTGCTTTGGAGGCAGTTCAGAGAAGGTTCACTAGGTTGATTCCGGAGATGAGGGGGTTGAGTTATGAGGAAAGGTTGAGTAGGTTGGGCCTCTACTCATTGGAATTCAGAAGAATGAGAGGTGATCTTATCGAAACGTATAAGATTATGAGGGTGCTTGACAAGGTGGATGAGGAGAGGATGTTTCCACTGATAGGGGAGACTAGAACTAGGGGGCATAATCTTAGAATAAGGGGCCGCCCGTTTAAAACTGAGATGAGGAGAAATGTCTTCTCTCAGAGAGCTAAAGAAACTGGGACATGAGTCGCCTTGGAATGAGTGACCATAACATGATTGAATTTCAAATTCAGATGGAGGGTGAGAAAGTTGGATCTCTAACCAGCGTACTAAGCTTAAATAAAGGAGACTGTGAAGGTATGAGGTCACAGTTGGCTAAAGTGGACTGGGAAAATAGATTAAAGTGTAGGACGGTTGATGAACAGTGGTGTACATTTAAGGAGATATTTCACAACTCTCAAGAAAAATGTATTCCAGTGAGGAGGAAAGGGCAGAAGAGAAAAGATAGCCAACCATGGCTAACTAAAGAAATAAAGGATGGTATCCGATTAAAAACAAGGGCATACAAAGTGGCCAAATCTAGTGGGAGGACAGAAGATTGGGAAGCGTTTAAAAGCCAACAAAGAATGACAAAAAAAATGATTAAGAAAGGGAAGATGGACTATGAAAGTAAACTAGCATGAAATAGAAAAACAGATAGCAAGAGTTTCTATAGGTATAGGAAAAGGAAAAGAGTGGCTCGAGTAAATGTTGGTCCCTTCGAGGACGAGACCGGGGAATTAGTAATGGGGAACATGGAGATTTTCAGTAACTCTGAACAAATATTTTGTATCAGTCTTTATGGTGAAGGACACTAACAATATTCCAACAGTGGATAGTCAAGGGGCTATAGGGGGGGGGAAGAACTTAACACAATCACAATCACTAAGGAGGTGGTACTCTGTAAGATAATGGAATTAAAGGCAGATAAATCCCCTGGACCTGATGCCTTACATCCTAGGGTCTTAAGAGAAGTAGCGGCAGGGATTGTGGATGCATTGGTTGTAATTTTCCAAAATTCCCTGGATTCTGGGGAGGTCCCAGCAGATTGGAAAACTGCAAATGTGGCGCCCCTCTTTAAAAAAGGAGGCAGACAAAAAGCAGGAAACTATAGACCAGTTAGCCTAACATCTGTGGTTGGGAAGATGTTGGAGTCCATTATTAAAGAAGCAGTAGCAGGACATTTGGAAAAGCAAAATTCGGTCAGGCAGAGTCAGCATGGGTTTATGAAGGGGAAGTCACGTTTGACAAATTTACTAGAATTCTTTGAGGATGTAACGAACAGGTTGGATAAAGGGGAAAAAGTCGACTACAAGATCCTGTCAAAGGTCATCGCAAACAGGGTCAAGTCTGTTCTGGAGCTGGTGATCGACCCGGACCAGACCTGCGCTGTCCCCGGCAGGAAGATCTCTGATAGCCTGGCGCTACTTAGGGATACGATCGGCTACGTGCGGGACAGGAGGGTGGACACCTGTTTAATCAGCTTGGACCAGGAGAAGGCCTTTGACAGGATATCGCACACGTACCTGATGGACGTGCTCTCCAAGATGGGGTTTGGGGCGGGTATCCGCAATTGGATCCAACTGCTCTACAGAGACATCAGTAGCACAGTTCTAATCAACGGGTAGGAAACTGAAAGCTTTCCGATCAGGTCTGGAGTCAGGCAAGGCTGTCCCCTCTCCTCTGTCTTGTTTGTGTGCTGTATCGAGCCCTTTACCGAGTCCATCAGGAAGGATGCAAGCATTAGAGGGGTGACGATCCCAGGCAGCGGAGGCGCTCAGGTCAAGACCTCCCTGTACATGGACGACGTCACTGTCTTTTACTCGGATCCGCAGTCGGTCCGCAGATTGCTCACAATCTGCGACCAGTTTGAACTGGCCTCGGGAGCGAAGGTCAATCGCAGCAAAAGCGAAGCCATGTTCTTTGGCAACTGGGCCGACCGATCCTTTATTCCCTTCACCATTAAACCAGATTACCTGAAGGTGTTGGGAATATGGTTCGGAGCGGACGGGGCGTGCGCCAAAAACTGGGAAGAGCGTATCGCCAAAGTGAAACATAAACTGGGATGGTGGAAGCTGCGCTCCCTCTCCATGGCAGGAAAGAACCTGGTCATCAGGAGTGAGGTGCTCTCGGTGTTGTTGTATGTGGCACAGGTCTGGCCCATCTCTCGCTCCTGTGCCGCGGCAGTCACCCGGGCCGTCTTCCACTTTGTCTGGAGGTCCAAAATGGACCGTGTCCACAGAGACACGATGTACAAATCTCTGGACAGTGGAGGAAAGGATGTTCCGAACATGGCCCTCATCCTGATGGCCACCTTTGTCTGCGGCTACATCAAGCTGTGCACAGACCCCCGGTACGCAAACACCAAGTGTCACTACGTGCTGAGGTTCTACCTGTCCCCGGTGTTGCGAAGGATGGGTCTGGCCACGCTGCCACGAAACATCCCCACCAGTTGCACCATGCCTGCCCTTCGTGGAAAAGTTTTTCAGAAAAAACCCCTTTGACCACAAGGCCATAAAGCAGTAGTCGGCACGTAAGGTCCTGGGTGCCCTACGAAAGAAGGAGAGGGTGGACCCTGCCGGGTGGTTCCCCGAGCGGACTGTCAAACTCGTCTGGCAGAACGTCTCATCGCCAGAGCTTTCAGACAAGCACCAAGACGTAGCTTGGTTGGCGGTGAGGAGGGCCCTACCCGTTAGATCCTTCATGCGCAGCCGGGGTCTCAGAGACACGGCACTCTGCCCCCGAGTTGGCTATGGTGCGGACTGTTGTGTATCTGTAAAGCATGCACTCCCATGTTCCGCCACCAGGGAGCTCATCCCCTGACGTCCCAAGGGATCCCAGCATCCCTTGGGAGCACTGTATATAAGCTGGCCCCTAAGGCCTGTTCCTCACTCTGGAGTGTATTATTAAAGACTGAGGTCACTGTTACTTTAACTTTCCTGTGTGCAGCCTCATCTGTGTTCGGAACACAATAACTGACGACGAGAATACGAATCCAACGTAAAGATGCAGCAAACTGTGGGAATCCTGGAGAAGTTCTCAGAGGGTGAGGACTGGGAAGCCTATGTCGAACGGCTAGACCAGTACTTTGCAGCCAACAAACTGGACGGAGAAGGAAGTGCAGCAAAAAGGAGAGCGGTCCTCCTCATAGTCTGCAGGGCACCGACCTACAGCCTCATGAAGAATCTTCTGTCTCCGGTGAAACCCACAAATAAGTCGTATGAGGAGCTGTGTACACTGGTTCAGGAGCATCTTAACCCAAGGGAGAGCATACTGATGGCGCGGTATCGGTTCTACACGTGCCAGTGATCTGAAGGTCAGGAAGTGGCGAGCTACGTCGCCAAGCTAAGGTGACTTGCAAGACAATATGAGTTTGAAGGCTACCTGGAGCAAATGCTCAGAGACTTTTTTGGACTGGGTATTGGCCTACGAAAACTTTTGACTGTTGTTAGATCTCTTAATTTCCAATGAAATACGAACTCCGGTTGTAGTTTTAATGTAATTTTATTCTGGCAGCAGCAACAAGCTTCTGGCTTTAAGCCAGGCCTTTGTCCTTCTGAGACCACATGGCCAAAATGGCTGTACTGATACCTGGTTCAATTTACAGAAAAGAACTTGCCTTCTTTGACCTTATTGTCTCAATTGATAGTCTGTTAACCTTTTAATTGGCTCGCTACCCAAGGTCCTAAAATGTCAAGTTGATTGATGACTTAATGCAACATGCACATAGCAGCTTTGACTTGGGGTCGGTGAATTTTCACAGCCGACCTGAATGCAGCCTGTTTGAATTCTCTATCAACTGTCGAGACACCAACCCTCAGTAAGGCCATTGTGATAGCACAAGCGTTTATGTCCACCAGTGATGACACCAAACAAATCTCTCAGCACACAAGCTGCTAGCAATGTTCATAAATTAACTGGAACTGTGTTTGAAGTACAGGGCAGAACCCACGAGTCTGCAACTGCCAGCAGGCATCAGGTGACCCAGATGACTCAGAGTCCCCAACAAAGGATGAATGCAAGGCAATTCACACCTTGTTGGCGTTGTGGAGGCTTCCATTCAGCCAATTCATGCCGCTTCAAATGCTATGTTTGCAAGAGGTGTGGAACAAAGGGACACCTCCAATGAGCTTGCAAACGAGCTGCAAGCTCTACAAAACCTGCTAACCACCACGTGGCAGAGGAACATCGGTCCAGGTTGGATCAAAGCAATTTCGAGCCTCAGAGAGAGGAGGCAGATGCTGAAGTACACGGGGTGCATACATTTTCGACAAAATGTCCACCTATAATGTAGAACGTAAAATTGAATGGCTTACCCATAGCCATGGAACTGGACACTGGCGCTAGCCAAACCATCATGAGTAAAAAGATGTTGGAGAGACTGTGGTGCAACAAGGCATTCAGACCAGCCCTGAGCCCCATCCACACGAAACTGAGAACGTACACCAAAGAGCTTATCACTGTCCTGGGCAGCGCCATGGTCAAGGTCACCTACGAGGGCACGGTGCATGAACTGCCATTCTGGATTGTCCCGGGCGATGGCCCCAAACTGCTTTGAAGGAGCTGGCTGGACAAAATCCACTGGAACTGGGATGACATCCGAGCGTTATCACATGTCGATGAGTCCTCATGTACCTGGGTTCTTAACAAATTTCCTTCTCTTTTTGAGCCAGCCATTGGAAACTTTTCCAGGGCGAAGGTACGGATCCACTTGGTCCCAGAGCCATGACCCATTCACCACAAGGCGCGAGCGGTACCTTACATGATGAGGGGGAGAGTGGAAATCGAGCTGGACAGGCTGCAATGCGAGGGCATCATCTCCCCAGTGGAATTCAGCGAGTGGGCCAGCCCGATTGTTCCAATAATCAAAAGTGATGGCACGGTCAGGATTTGCGGCAATTATAAAGTAACTATTAATCGTTTCTCGCTACAGGATCAATACCCGCTACTAAGGAAGACGACCTATTTGCGATGCTGGCAGGAGGCAAGACGTTCACCAAGCTCGAACTGACTTCGGCCTACATGCCGCAGGAGCTGGTGCAGTCTTCAAAGGGCCTCACCTGCATCAACACGCACAAGGAACTGTTCATCTACAACAAATGCCCATTTGGAATTCGGTCGGCTGCAGCGATCTTCCAGAGAAACATGGAGAGCCTACTCAAGTCGGTACCACACACGCTGGTCTTTCAGGACGACATATTGGTCATGGGTCGGGACACCGCCGAGCACCTACAAAACCTGGAGGAGGTCCTCCAGCGACTGGATCGCATAGGGCTGCGGCTGAAGAGGTCGAAATGCGTTTTCATGGCAACAGAAGTGGCGTTTTTAGGGAGAAAGATCGCGGCGGACGGCATTCAGCCCACAGACGCCAAGACAGAGGCTATCAGGAATGCGCCCTGGCCACAGAATATCACGGAGCTGCGGTCGTTCCTGGGACTCCTCAACTATTTTGGTAACTTCTTACCGGGGTTAAGCACCCTTTTAGAGCCCATTCATGTGTTATTGCGCAAAGGTGAGAACTGGGTATGGGGAAAAAAAACAAGTCATTGCTTTTGAGAAAGCCAGAAATATTTTATGCTCCAACAAGCTGCTTGTATTGTATAACCCGTGTAAAAGACTTGTGCTAGCATGTGACGCATCGTCGTACAGAGTCGGGTGTGTATTACAACAAGCTAACATTGCGGGGAAGTTGCAACCTGTCGCCTATGCTTCCAGGAGCTTGTCTAAGGCCGAGGGGACCTACAGCATGATTGAAAAGAGGCATTAGCGTGTGTGTTCGAGGTAAAGAAAATGCATTAGTACCTGTTTTGTAAAGTCCTTACACAATACCACAAATCCACACAAGGCACATTCTATGGATAAGGTCACTCCATGACCTGAACCTTTATTCACAGGACCAAGAAGTGGTGACCCTGCGTGGGACCTCCCTTTATATACCTGGATGACCAGGTGAGGAGTGTCTCTCACAAGTTCAGCCCCTGTGGTCAAGGTGTACATTTCTTACGTATATACAGTATTGCAGTGTTGTTACATAGAGGTTACATACATGACATCATCTCCCCCTCATCAATTTATTGGGGTCATAGGTTAAGTCTCTCGGGTGGTCTGCACTTTCTCGTGGAGCGCCGCAGTTGGGGCTCTGGTTGTTGAGCCTTGGTATGTGTGTCTGTCCCCTGTGGTGATTCCGGCCTGTCCGGGCTGGCCGCAGGGACTGTGCATGCTGCTGAATGTTCTTGTTGCTCGTTCACTGGCCGTGGTGTGAATACCATCTCATGATCTTCCTCAGGTTCCTCAGTGCCCATGCTGAACCTTTTTTTAACTTGGTCCGGATGCTTGCGGCATATCTGCCCATTGTTAAGTTTAACCACTATGACACTATTCCCCTCTTTGTCTATTACAGTACCCTCAAGCCATTTGGGTCCCAAAGCGTGATTGAGAACAAATACGGGGTCATCAATTTCTATACATCTCCCCCTTGAATTTCGGTCATGGTACTCGTTTTGGGACTGGCGTTTGTCCTCAACAATGTCGGACAGGACTGGATGAATGAGGGACAGCCGAGTTTTAAGTGTTCATTTCATGAGTAGCTCCGTGGGCGGGACCCCCGTGAGCGAGTGCGATCGGCACCTATAGGCCAGCAGGAGGCGCAATAGACGGCATTGAAGGGAGCGTCCTTGAATCCGGAGCATGCCTTGCTTTATGATTTGGACCGCATGTTCCGCCTGGCCATTGGAGGCCGGCTTGAACGGTGCTGTCCGGCCATGGTTAATGCCATTACCCGACATGAACTCCCGGAATTCGTAGCTTGTGAAACATGGGCCATTATCGCCAACAAGGATGTCTGGCAAGCCGTGGGTCGCAAAGACCGCGCGCAGACTCTCCACAGTGGTGGATGTCATGCACGAATTCAAAATGATGCACTCGATCCATTTCGAGTACGCATCAACCACAATGAGGAACATTTTTCCCATGAACGGACCAGCGTAGTCTATGTGAATATGTGACCATGGCCTTGTGGGCCAGGGCCACGGGCTGAGCGGGGCCTCCCTGGGGACATTACCCAGCTGGGCACACATCATGCACCTGCGAACACAGTGTTCCAGGTCTGAATCAATTCCCGGCCACCACACATGTGACCGGGCAATGGCCTTCATCAGCACGATGCCTGGGTGCTCGCTGTGGAGTTCCCTGATGAATGCTTCCCTGCCCCTCTGGGGCATGACTACCCGGCTGCCCCATAGTAGGCAGTCGGCTTGGATGGAGAGCTCATCCATCCGTCTGTGAAAAGGTCTGACCTCCTCTGGGCATGCTCCGTGTGCAGGCGCCCAATCTCCAGTCAGGACACATTTCTTAATCGGGGATAGGAGGGGATCTCTGTTGGTCCAGATTTTGATCTGGCGGGCTGTGATGGGGGAGCCTGCGCTGTCAAAGGCATCGACAGCCATGACCATCTCAGCGCTTTACTCTGCTGCCCCCTCAGTGGTGGCCAGTGAAAACCTGCTGAGCGCGTCAGCGCAATTTTCGGTGCCTGGCCGGTGCCGGATGGTATAGTCATACGCAGCCAGCGTGAGAGCCCATCGCTGAATGCGAGCTGACGCATTGGCATTGACAGCCTGGCTGTCTGACAACAGGGATGTTAACGGCTTGTGGTCCGTTTCTAATTCGAACCTCCTGCCAAAAATGTACCGATGCATCTTTTTCACCCCATAGACATATGCGAGTGCTTCCTTCTCAACCATCCCATATTCCTGTTCAGATTGAGAGCGAGACCTGGAGGCATAAGCCACAGGTTGTAGTTGGCCCTCAGCGTTACCCTGCTGCAACACGCACCCAACCCCATAGGATGATGCATCACATGTCAGAACCAATTTCTTACAGAGGTTGTACAGGGTCAACAATTTATTTGAACAAAGTAGGTTTCGCGCCCGATTGAAAGCCCGTTCCTGACAGTCCCCCCAAAACCAATCACAACCCTTACACAGGAGCATGTGTAGCGGCTCCAACAACGTGCTTAAGTTTGGCAGAAATTCCCGCAATAGTTCAAGAATCCCAGAAATGAACGCAACTCCGATGTGTTGCAGGGCCTGGGTGCTCGTCGAATCGCCTCCGTTTTGGATTCGGTGGGCCGAATCCCATCTGCAGCAACCCTCCTGCCCAGGAACTCGACCTCGGGAGTCAAAAAACACACACTTAGACTTCTTGAGTCACAGGCCTACACGATCCAGTCGGCATAGCACCTCCTCCAGGTTGTGGAGGTGTTCCTCGGTGTCACGATCGGTGATGAGGATGTCTTCCTGAAATACGATTGTTCCGGGAATGGATTTGAGCAGGCTTTCCATGTTTCTTTAAAAAATCGCGGCCGCTGATCGAATGCCAAACGGACACCTGTTGTAAACAAACAGTCCCTTGTGCGTGTGATGTTGGTGGTCAGTAGTTTAGATTTGTCGGCCAGTTCTTGGGTCATATAGGCTGAAGTGAGGTCCAACTTGGTGAACAGCTTGCCGCCTGCCAGTGTGGCAAAAAGGTCCTCCGCTCTCGGGAGTGGTTATTGGTCTTGTAGGGACACCCGGTTGATAGTGGCCTTGTAGTCGCCACAGATCCTGACCGAGCCATCCGCTTTTAGGATGGGACCGGTGGGGCTTGCCCAGTCGCTGAATTCAACGGGCGAGATGATGCCCTCTCTCAGCAACCGGTCCAACTCGCTCTCAATTTTCTCCCGCATCACATACGGCACAGCTCTGGCTTTGTGGTGCACTGGTCTGGCGTCCGGGGTGATGCATATCACTACTTTGGTACCTTTGAATGTTGAAATATTGACTCAAATTGCTGTAGGACCTGTGAGCATGAACTTCGCTCCACAGATGACACGGCGTGCACATCCCCCCATTTCCAGTTCATCTCAGCTAATCAGCTCCTTCCCAACAGTGTGGGACCATTGCCCGGGACAATCCAGAGCGGCAGCCGGTTCACCGATCCATTGTGTGTGACCGCCAACATTGCACTGCCTAGCACCGGAATGATTTCTTTGGTGTACGTCCGTAATTGCATCTCAATGCATTCTAGTTTGGGTCTGCTGGCTTTGAGTGGCCACAGCTTTTCGAATTGTTGAACACTCATGAGTGACTGGCTGGCCCCCGTGTCCAGCTCATGTGTACAGGGATGCTGTTTAACAGGACTTTCATCATCATAGGTGGCGTTTTGGTATATGAGCTGTGAATGTTTGCCACATGAACCCACTGAACTTCAGCGTCCATTGATTTGCCCCAAGCGTCATCCTGCCTTGCAGACCCCTCATCTGGTTCATCCACCTCGTGTATTAGCCTGGTTACAGGCTTTCTGCACATTCTGGCTAAATGGCCACTGAGGTTGCAATTTCTACAGACGAACTGTTGAAACCTGCAAGTCCTGGCAGCATGTCTGCCCCCACACCTCCAGCATGAACTGAGATTCCCATTGTTGTGAACAAAAGAGCTGTTGCAAGGCATTCCTCGCTGATTGTCCCTTTGACTGCTCTTGAGCACCCTGTTAGTGGGTGTCAGTGGCCTTATCCCAGGCCGCATTGTCCACTGGGGGGTGTAAATGTCCATTCAGCCTGCCATTGTCTCTGTTGGAGACTTACCCTTGGGTCTATTGCTGCCTGGGGTGTCTCGAACTGCCCTTGCCTGCCTGCGGGGCTCTGTGTCACGTTTATGATATTGACTCCCTGATCCAGGGAGGCAGAATTGCGCGTGTATATTATCTTGGTTTCCTCCTCCCCCGCCATAAAAGTCTGAGCCATCAACGCCGCCGCTTCCAAGGTCAAGTCCTTGGTCTCAATTAGCTTTCTGAAAATTCCAGCATGACCGATGCCCTCAATAAAGAAATCCCTTAGCATCTCCCCCCTGCAGGCGTCTGTGAACTTACAGAGGCTGACCAAGCATCGGAGGTCCGCAACAAAATCCGGTATGCTCTGTCCTTCCTGACGTCGGTGGGTATAGAATCGGTGTCGGGCCATGTGTACGCTGCTGGCCGGTTTGAGGTGCTCACCGATTAGTTTGCTGAGCTCTTTGAAGGTTTTGTCTGCCGGCTTCTCGGGTGCTAGCAAGTCTTTCATGAACGCGTAAGTCTTAGGTCCACAGCTGGTCAGCAGATGGGCCCTTCGCTTGTCAGCCGCTGCGTCTCCCAGCCAGTCCTTCATGACAAAACTCTGCTGGAGCCTCTCAATGAAATCGTCCCAGTCCTCACCAACACAGTACCATTCATCTGTGCTGCCGGTGGCCATTCTCGTGGGTCGTTAATTCCCATTTCTCGTCACCAATGTAAAGTCCTTACACAATACCACAAATCCACACGAGGCACATTCTATGGACAAGGTCACTCCATGACCTGAACCTTTATTCACAGGACCAAGAAGTGATGACCCTGTGTGGGACCTCCCTTTATATACCTGGGTGACCAGGTGAGGAGTGTCTCCCACAAGTTCACCACCTGTGGTCAAGGTGTGCATTTCTTAGGTGTATACAGTATGCAGTGTTGTTACATAAAGATTACATACATGTCATGTTTGGCCTCAAATTTGGGCTGGAAATCGATCACAAGCCCCTCACATCTCTGTTCGCTGAAAACAAGGGGATAAATACTAATGCCTCAGCCTGCATACAAAGGTGGGCACTCGCGCTATCAGCTAAAAACTATACCATCCGCCACAGGCCAGGCACCGAGAACTGTGCGGATGCTCTCAGTCGGCTATCATTGCCCACCACGGGGGTGGAAATGGTGCAGCCTGCAAACTTGTTGATGGTGGCGCAGCCCGCAGATTTGTTGATGGTCATGGAAGCATTTGAAAATGATACATCACCTGTCACAGCCCACCAGATTAGGACTTGGACCAGCCAAAATCCTCTGCTGTCCCGAGTAAAAAACTGTGTACTGCGTGGGAGCTGGGCCAGCATCCCCGTTGAAACGCAAGAGCCAATCAAGCCATTCCAGCGGTAAGTTTGTGGTCCTGGCCCTCCAGGCCATGGTTGAGGATCCATGTCGACTATGCGGGCCCGTTTCTCGGTAAAATGTTCCTGGTGGTGGTGGTGGATGCTTTTTCAAAATGGATTGAATGTGAAATAATGTCGGGAAGCA
The DNA here is from genome assembly GCF_044704955.1 of Pristiophorus japonicus. NCBI lineage: Eukaryota > Metazoa > Chordata > Chondrichthyes > Pristiophoridae > Pristiophorus > Pristiophorus japonicus. The sequence goes on along the minus strand of NC_091985.1, from coordinate 196,960,470 downwards.
CTGCCACCATCACCATTGAAAGCCTGAGGGCCGTGTTTGCCACCCATGGCCTGCCTGGCATACTGGTCAGTGACAACGGGCCATGTTTCACCAGTGCCGAATTTAAAGAATTCATGACCCGCAATGGGATGAAACATGTCACCTTGGCCCCGATTAAACCAGCCTCCAATGGGCAGGCAGAGCGGGCAGTACAAACCATCAAACAGAGCCTTAAACGAGTCCCAGAAGGCTCACTCCAAACCCGCCTGTCCCGAGTACTGCTCAGCTACCGCACGAGACCCCACTCACTCATAGGGGTGCCCCCGGCTGAGCTACTCGTGAAAAGGACACTTAAAACCAGACTCTCGCTGGTTCACCCCAACCTGCATGATCAGGTAGAGAGCAGGCAGCAGCAACAAAATGTAAACGATGGTCGCGCCACTGTGTCACGGGAAATTGATCTGAATGACCCTGTGTATGTGCTAAACTATGGACATGGTCCCAAGTGGATCGCGGGCACAGTGATAGCTAAAGAAGGGAGTAGGGTGTTTGCCGTCAAATTCGACAATGGACAAATTTGCAGTAAGCACCCGGACCAAACGAGGCTGCGATTCACAGACTGCACTGAACAAGACACCACCTTTTTCAAGCCCACAATTCACAAAGGATCAATGACATTACGCCGGACCAGGAAATCGAACCCATCACGCCCAACAGCCCAGCAAGGCCAGGCTCACCCAGCAGCCCTGCAGGGCCAACAACATGCCAGCCCAGCAAGGGCACAGCCAACACACCAGAACAGACATTTGTACCGAGGCGGTCCACCAGGGAAAGAACGGCTCCTGACTGCCTCACCTTGTAAATAGTTTTCACTTTGACTTTGGGTGGGGAGTGATGTTGTATATCTGTAAAGCATGCATTCCCATGTTCCGCCACCAGGGAGCGCATCCCCTGAAGTCCCAAGGAATCGCTGCATCCCTTGGGAGCACTGTATATTAGCCTAAGGCCTGTTCCACATTCTGGAGTGTCTTATTAAAGACTGAGGTCACTGTTACTTTAACCTCCCTGTGTGCAGTCTCATCTGTGTTAGGAACACAATACGGATGAGACTGTCATCCATCTTCTTCAAGATTGCCCCTTTGCAAGGCAGGTCTGGAAGGAGATGCAGTGGTTGCTGTCGAGGTTCATCCCGAGCAGCTCCGTAACACAGGACTCTGTGCTCTACGGGCTGTTCCCAGGGACACACACCGAGACAGACATTACCTGCTGCTGGAGGGCCAGCAACTCGGTCAAAGACGCACTTTGGTCTTGCCGAAACTTGCTGGTCTTCCAGAGCAAGGAGATGTCCACGTCTGCGTGTTGCAGACTGGCGCAATCCAAGATCCAGGATTACGTGCTGAGGGAGGGACGCACTTAAAATTGGTGCAGTCGCCGCAAAGGCACGGTGGGGAAGGGCCACAGTTTAAAGCCCTTCTGCCACCGTAAACCCAGGGGCTGGAATCAGTATAAAACTCCCCTCGGGCTGTACTTGTAAACCTTTGTCTACATAGAGCACCATAATCTGCAAACACCTATGTAGTGCCATGTATAATGCAAGTTCTGTTTAGCAATGTAATACGTCATTACTATACAGTATAAATGCACAGGAGGCCCATACTTGAGAGAAGGTCACTCTGTGACCAGTAACCTTTATTCCAGCACTGAAGTGATGAAGGTGGGTAGAGCTTTCCCTTTTCTACCTGAAATTCCAGGTTAGGAGTGTCCCCCACAAGTTCATCACCCAGTGGTCAATGTTCTCACGGTGTACAACTTAGGTCAGTTAAGACATGGGTTACAATGACAATTGAATACATGACATCATCTCCCCCGCTAAAGTCTTATTGGGATCACAGGTTAAGTCTCTCTGATGGTTTACGCTCCCTTGTAGAGCGCCTGAGTTAGGGCTCCGGTTGTTGGGCGCTGGCCTGAGTGTCTGCTGTTTGCGGTGCCTCAGGCCTGTCCAGACTGCCCACAGTGACTGGGCTCTCCTCCGCTTGGTTCCGGTGTTCGGTCACCTATGGAGGAGTGAACTCTACATTGTGTTCCTCTGCTTCTTCTATGGGATGGCTGAACCTCCTTTTTGTTTGATCCACCTATGACTATACAATTCGGCACAAGCCGGGTACTGAAAACTGCGCCGATGCACTCAGCAGCCACCACCAAGGGGGCAACTGAGCATGCTGCTGATATGGTCATTGCTGTTGAAGCTTTTGAAAGTGAAGGCTCACCCGTGACAGCCCGTCAGATTAAAGTCTGGACAAATAGAGACCCGCTATTGTCTCTAGTCAAGAAATGTGTCCTGAATGGGGACTGGGCAGCCACGTACAGGGCATGCCCTGAGGAATTTAAACCATTTCACAGGCGCAAGGATGAACTCTCGATTCAGGCCGATTGCCTACTGTGTGGAAACCGCGAAGTCATGCCCCAGATGGGCAGAGAGGTGTTCATCAGAGAAATCCACAATGAGCACCCGGGCATTGTCATGATGAAGGCAATTGCGGCAGATTTGTCCATTGGTAAGTTTAACTACCAGAATCCTATTCCCCTCTTTGGCAATCACAGTGCCTGCAAGCCATTTGGGCCCTGCAGCGTAGTTGAGGACAAAGACAGGGTCATTGACATCAATACATCGCGCCCTCGCATTCCCATCATGGTAGTCACATTGTGACTGACGCCTGCTCTCAACAGTTTCTTTCATGGTGGGGTGTATAAGGGATAACCTGGTTTTGAGCGTCCTTTTCATTAGCAGCTCTGCGGGTGGGACCCCTGTGAGCGAGTGTGGTCGGGATCTATTGGCCAACAGGAGGCGTGATAAGTGGTTTTGTAGGGAACACACTTGGATTCTGAGCATCCCCTGTTTGGTTATCTGCACTGTTCGTTCCGCCTGGCCGTTTGAGGCCGGCTTGAACGGTGCCGTTCTGACATGGTTGATACCATTTCCTGCCATGAAGTCATGGAATTCAATGCTTGTAAAGCACGGGCCATTGTCGCTGACCAAGACGTCCGGTAGATCATGGCCAGCGAACATTGCCCGTAGACTTTCTACCTTGGCAGAGGATGTGCTTGAATTGAGAATGTCACACTCGATCCATTTGGAGTAAGCGTTTACTACAACCAAAAACATTTTTCCCATGAAAGGATCTGCGTAGTCCACATGGATGCGTGACCATGGCTTGGCGGGCCAGGACCAGGGGCTAAGGGGGGCTTCCCTGGGCGCATTGCCCAGCTGGGCACACATGTTGCACCTGCGAACACAAAGTTCCAGGTCTGCATCCATCCCTGGCCACCAAACATGTGACCTGGCAATTGCCTTCATCATGACAATGCCCGGGTGCTCATTGTGGAGTTCTCTGATGAACATCTCTCTGCCCATCTGGGGCATGACTGATCGGTTTCCCCATAGTAGGCAATCGGCCTGAATCGAGAGTTCACTCTTGCGCCTGTGAAATGGTTTGAATTCCTCAGGGCATGCCCCGTACGAGGCTGCCCAGTCCCCATTCAGGACACATTTCTTGACGAAAGACAATAGCGGGTCTCTATTTGTCCAGACTTTAATCTGACAGGCTGTCACGGGTGAGCCTTCGCTTTCGAAAGCTTCAACAGCAATGACCATCTCAGCAGCATGCTCGGTTGCCCCCTCGGTGGTGGCTAGTGGGAGCCTGCTGAGTGCATCGGCGCAGTTATCAGTACCCGGTTTGTGCTGAATTGTATAGTCATAGGCGGCTAACGTGAGTGCCCACCTCTGTATGCTGGCCGATGCATTTGCATTTATGGCCTTGTTGTCGGCCAAAAGGGACGTTAGGGGTTTGTGATCTGTCTCCAGCTCAAATTTCCTGCCAAATAGGTATTGGTGCATTTTTTTTACAGCATATACACATGCAAGCGCTTCCTTTTCTACCATCCCGTAGCCCCGTTCTGCCTGGGACAGACTTCTGGAGGCATAAGCTACAGGCTGTAACTGACCCTTGGCATTGACATGCTGCAACACACACCCGACCCCATAGGATGACGCGTCGCATGTTAACACAAGTTTCTTACTGGGTCATATAGCGTTAACAGATTGTTGGAACATAACAAATTTTGTCCTCTATCAAAAGCCCTTTCCTGGCTGTTCCCATAGACCCATTCGTGACCTTTGCGTAGGAACACGTGTAGCAGCTCTAACAGCGTGCTCAATTTGGGAAGAAAGTTACCAAAATAGTTCAGGAGCCCCAGGAACGAACACAGTTCCGTCGTGTTACGGGGTCTGGGTGCTCTCTGGATCGTTTCCGTCTTGGACGCAGTAGGGCTGATCCCGTCTGCTGCTACCCTCATCTCCAGGAATTCTACCTCTGGAGCTAGGAAGACACACTTCGCCTTTTTCAGTTGCAGACCTACCCAGTCCAGTCTGCGTAGCACCTCCTCCAGGTTGTGGAGGTGTTCTTCAGTATCACAACCCGTGATGAGGATGTCGTCTTGAAAAACCACTGTCCTTGGAAACAACTTGAGGAGGCTTTCCATATTTCGTTGAAAGATCGTGGCGGCCGAGCGAATCCCAAATGGACATCTGTGTGTCGTGATGGTGGTCAGCTTCTTTGACTCACTCGCCAGCTCCTGGGTCATCTAAGCTGAGGTCAGGTCCAAATTTGAAAAAAGTTTGCCACCGGATAGCGTCGCAAAGAGGTCCTCCGCTCTCGGGAGTGGTTGCTGGTCTTGGAGTGACACCCGATTGATGGTGGCTTTGTAATCACCACATATCCTGACCGACCCATCCGCCTTGAGCACCAGCACAATCGGGCTCGCCCAGTCACTGAATTCGACTGGCGAGATGATGCCTTCCCTCAGCAGGCGGTCCAATTCGCTTTCTATCTTTTCCCGCATCACGTATGGCACCGCTCTGGCCTTGTGGTGTACTGGCCTCGCGTCCAGGTTTATGTGAATCACTACGTTGGTCCCCATGAAAGTGCCAATGCCGGGTTGAAATAGTGAGTCAAATTTGTCCAGGACCTGTGAGCATGATATTCGCTCCACAGAAGAAATTGCATTGACATCGCCCCATTTCCAGTTCATGACAGCCAGCCAACTCCTCCCCAGCAGTGCGGGACCGTCCCCCGGGACAATCCAGAGTGGCAACCTGTTCTCTGAATCTTTGTGTGTCACGACTACCATGGCGCTGCCTAGCACCGGAATGATCTCCTTTGTATACGTCCGTAGCTGTGCGTCAATTGGCAATAATTTTGGCCTCTTGGCCTTGGATGCCCACAACTTGTCGAACTGTTTGATACTCGTCAGGGACTGGCTGACCTTCATGTCTAGCTCCATTGATACTGGGATGCCATTGAGGAGCACTTTCATCATTATCGGTGGCGTCCTGGTGTAGAACTGTATATGTGCTCCACATGAACTCGCTGAACTTCAGCTTCCAGCGATTTCCCCCAGTGTCCATTTGGCCTCGTAGGGCTTACATCGTCCCCGTCCTCCTCGTACATCAACCTGGCTGCAGGCTTCCTGAACATACGCGCCAAGTGACCACTGACGTTGCAGTTTCTGCAGGTATATTGCTGATACCTGCAAGCTCTGGCTGTGTGTTTGCCTCCACACCTCCAACATGAGCCGTTGTTGGAAACAAAAGGTCAATTTCCAGTCAATCGTCTCTGACTGTCTCTGTAACTGTCCTTAAGCGCACCATTGACAGGTGTTGATGGCCCCATTACCGGCCGCATTGTCCCTTGCGATGACATGAATCGCCATTCAGCTAGCCATTCTCTCTGTTGAATTCCCCCTTTGGGTTCGACTACATGCTCGGGCATGTCCGATTGCCCCTGTCTACCTGGAGAACTGTGTGCCGCGTTAACAATGTTGACTCCCAGTTCATTTGCTGCAGTTAAACCAAAATTTTTGTCAAATATCATTCTGGTCTCTTCCTCCCCTGAGATAAATGTCTGGGCCATCAAAGCCGCCATTTCCAGGGTCAAGTTTTTGGTCTCAATCAGTTTCCTGAAAACCCCAGCATGCCCGATGCCCTCAATAAAAAAGTCTCGCAGCATCTCCGCTCTGCATGCATCTGGGAACTTACATAGGCTCACCAGGCCCCGGAGATCTGCCACGAAGTCTGGAACGCTTTGCCCTTCTCGACGCCGCTGCATGTAAAACCGGTGTCTCGCTATGTGCATGCTGCTCGCTGGTTTAAAGTGTTCCCGATCAACTTACTAAGCTCTTCAAAAGTCTTGTCCATTGGCTTCTCTGGCACTAGAAGGTCCTTCATCAAGGAGTACGTCCTGGATCCACAAACCGTCAGGAGATGAGCCCTGCGTTTGTCGGCCAAATCCTGTCCCAACCATTCCTGAGTGATGAAACTTTGTTGTAGTCTCTCAATAAAATTGTCTCAATCATCACCAACACAATACCTCTCGTCTGTGCTGCTAGTGGCCATGCTCACGTGGTTCAAATCCCAGTTTCTCGTCGCCAATAATACGTCCTTACTATACAGTATAAATGCACACGAGGCCCATACTTGAGAGAAGATCACTCTGTGACCAGTAACCTTTATTAGCCAGCACTGAAGCGATGAAGGTGGGTGGAGCTTCCCCTTTTATACCTGAAAGTCCAGGTTAGGAGTGTCTCCCACAAGTTCACCACCTAGTGATCAATGTTCTCATGGTGTACAACTTAGGTCAGTTTATACATGGGTTACAATGACAGTTAAATACATGACAGTGAATGTTGCAAAGAAATGTAACTGTACCCTCACCCATTCAGTATATCGCATAATGCCACCAGTAAAGTAATTTGATGACTGTATTACAATGTATCCTGGATTGTACTGAAAATACCTTGAAATGTAAAGCAAGCAAATGTATTGAACGGAACTGCCGTTAGCATCCAAATGTATTGTCTGGAATTGCTAACCACATCCAAATGTACTGAACTGCCTTCCAATGAATTGTGCAAACTTTTATATGAAGAAAGTATATTTTGAAATTAAAAAAAAGGGGGAACAAGTGGATGTGGTGTATTTGGAATTCCTGAAGACATTTTATAAGGAACCACATAAAAGCTTACTGCACAAGATAAAAGTTCACGGGGTTGGGGGTAATACATTAGCATGGATAGAGGATTGGCTAACTAACAGAAAACAGAGAGTCGGGATAAATGGTTCATTCTCGGGTTGGAAATCCACAACTAGTGGAGTGCCGTAGGGATCCGTGCTGGGACCCCAACTACTTACAATCTATATTTACGACTTGGGAAAAGGGACCGAGTGTAACGTAGCCAAGTTTGCTGACGATACAAGGATGGGAGGAAAAGCAATGTGTGAGGAGGACACAAAAGATCTGAAAAAGGACATTGACAGGCTAAGTGAGTGGGCAAAAATTTGGACAGATGGAGTATAATGTTGTAAAATGTGAGGTCATGCACTTAGGCAGAAAAAATCAAAGAGCAAGTTATTATTTAAATGGAGGAAGATTGCAAAGTGCTGCAGCACAGCAGGACCTGGGGGGTACTTGTGCATGAAACACAAAAGGATAGTATGCAGGTACAGCAAGTGATCAGGAAGGCCAATGGTATCTTGGCCTTTATTGCAAAGGGGGTGGATTATAAAAGCGGGAAGTCTTGCTAGTTATACAGGGTATTGGTGGGGCCACACCTGGAATACTGCGTGCAGTTTTGTTTTCCATATTTAGGAAAGGATATACTTGCTTTGGAGGCAGTTCAGAGAAGGTTCACTCGGTTGATTCCAGAGATGAGGAGGTTGACTTATGAGGAAAGGTTGAGTAGGTTGGGCCTCTACTCATTGGAATTCAGAGAATGAGAGGTGACCTTATCGAAATAAGATTATGAGGGGGCTTGACAATGTGGATGCAGAGAGGATGTTTCCACTGATGGGGGAGACTAGAACTCGAGGGCATGATCTTAGATTAAGGGGCCACCCATTTAAAACTGAGATGAGGAGTCATTTCTTCTCTCAGAGGGTTGTAAATCTGTGGAAATTGCTGCCTCAGAGAGCTGTGGAAGCTGGGACATTGAATAAATTTAAGACAGAAATTGATAGTGGGGATAAAGAGTTATGGGGAGTGGGCGGGGAAGTGGAGCTGAGTCCATGATCAGATCAGCCATGATCTGATTGAATGGCAGAGCAGGCTCAAGAGGCCGTATGGCCTACTCCTGCTCCTATTTCTTATGTTCTTATGATGGGGATATTTTAATCTTCCACCTGTGGAGAAGGTGGAGCATCGACCATGACCGGTTCTGAGGTGCTTGATGTTTGTCCACTGTCTGTGAGGGAGGTTTGGTCCATTAGGTTGTACTGTGGGGTCCTCGATAAGGAATCCATTACATATGTCGCAGTTCTTCCAAGCCTTTCGCCATCGGTCACTAAGGCTGGAGAGAGACCACGGAAGGGCTTCGGCGACGGTCCAGAATGGCTTTCTGGATTTGAGGCGGGTTGGTGGTGGGTTGTGCAGGTCGGCCTGGATTGGCATGTCTTTGCTGGTGTAGCGGTTGTATTATCTGGAGACTGCATATTCGCGGCGTAGGTGTGGTGATGCGATGTTTGCAAGCTCGGGCAGCCAAGGTGTTGGTGTCGATAAAAGTGTCCCGGTGATAATTCTCACGATAGAATTCAGCTGGACATCGATGGAATTGACATATGGAGTTGATAGCCATGTCGGAGAGCAGTACTGTGCTGTATACACCAGGGTGATAACCATGTCGGAGAACAGTACTGTGCTCTATACACCAGGGTGATAGCCATGTCGGAGAGCAGTACTGTGCTCTATACACCAGGGTGATAGCCATGTCGGAGAGCAGTACTGTGCTCTATACACCAGAGTGATAGCCATGTCAGAGAGCAGTACTGTGCTCTATACACCAGGGTGATAGCCATGTCAGAGAGCAGTACTGTGCTGTATACACCAGGGTGATAGCCATGTCAGAGAACAGTACTGTGCTCTATACACCAGGGTGATAGCCATGTCAGAGAACAGTACTGTGCTCTATACACCAGGGTGATAACCATGTCGGAGAGCAGTACTGTGCTCTATACACCAGGGTGATAACCATGTCGGAGAGCAGTACTGTGCTGTATACACCAGGGTGATAGCCATGCGGGAGAACAGTACTGTGCTCTATACACCAGGGTGATAGCCATGTCGGAGAGCAGTACTGTGCTCTATACACCAGGGTGATAACCATGTCGGAGAGCAGTACTGTGCTGTATACACCAGGGTGATAGCCATGCGGGAGAACAGTACTGTGCTGTACAGTACACCAGGGCGAGTGCTGCTTTACGGAGAGTTTGAGCGTCTGCTCCCCATGTGGATTCAGCGAGTTTCTGGATCAGGTTGACCCCACTCTTTAGTTTATTCCCAAGGTCTAGGAGATAATTGTCTATGTGACAGGGTGCGATCCAGCGTGACTCCTCAATAGGTGTTTTTTTGGCACGGTTTACCTCTGCGCTGCATGAGGAGACTTTCAAAGCTTGCTTTGCTCGATGGGTGTCGAGGTGGAATGTCGAGGTGACGGTCCTTTGCTGGTTTGGCAACTGAAGTGACAGCACAGACTGTAAGGGTCAGCACATCTGCCCTTTGAAAGGTCTGAACCCAACCTGCCCACCTTATTGGCATATATCACCATATTTGCAGCCTTCTCTCTCGCTCCACAAACTCACTGAATTTGTAATCTCATCACGTCAGTGGCTCTCCCTCCACCAATCCATTACTTCCCCATGGGTTTGAATGAATGTTTAAGTCATACATTAACACGAGAGCTGTGGTCCGAACACACAAATACAACCACTCGATTTCTGTGCCCATCCATGTTGGGCCTGTTGTCTATGACTTCGGGGTGAATTTTCCCCTCCAGCGTGTTCCCCTGCTCTTTGTCTGGTCATGGCCATGGGACATGTGATGGCCACCAGAACAGCAGACAGTGCCCTCAGTGTCCTGGCCAATATTCATCCCTCAATCAACATCACTAAACAGATTGTTCTGTCATTGTCACATTGCTGTTAGTGGGAGCTTGCTGTGCGCAAATTGGCGGCCGCCTTTCCTACAATACAACAGTGACTACTTTTGAAAAGTACTTCAGTGGCTGTAAAGCGGTTTGGTGTGCCCTGAGATTGTGAAAGGCCCGATATAAATTCTATTTTTCTGCAGCCTGGTCACAGGGCGGGAGCACATACTGGGACATGTCTCCTCAGCCTCTGTTTTCCTGCTTGATAAATGCAAAGATCTCTCCCCTATAACCCTCTGCTGTGTGAATGCATCCTGTTGGGAAGATTAACCTGTGATGTAAATTATATCATGTATATTAACGTATATTAACCCCTGTGTTTCAGGCTGCAGAGAAATAAGTTCAGTTCCGATGGAGCGAGCTATCTCCAGTCACTGAGTAACCAGCGAGCAGGACTGTGTGTGGAAGTGTATACAACGATGGTCAGTAAATGTCCTGGGACATCAGCCTTGAAGTTGAACAAGTGGGGCTCGTCTAACATTATAACACAATCACTGACACCAGGGAGTCCCTGGCCAAAGACCACCCAATGTGGAGAAAGAGTATCTGGGAGGGCGCTGAGCACCTCGAGTCCCATCGCTGAGAGCGTGCAGAAACCAAGCGCAGGCAGCGGAAGGAGCGTACGGCAAACCAGACTCCACGCACCCTTTCCTTCAACCACTGTCTATCCCACCTGTGACAGAGACTGTAATTCCCACATTGGACTGTACAGTCACCTAAGGACTACTTTTAGAGTGGAAGCAAGTCTTCCTCGATTTCGAGGGATTGCCTCTGATGATCATAGCAATGGTTGAATTGTTAGTGTTGGGGTAGAAAGAAGACTTCTCCTCTTCAAGGTGGATTCCCTGAAATAAGGAATAGACACCTGCCCTTATAACGACCATGGAATCAATCAGATGAAACCTTGGATTCACTTTACGATCTTTATTCAAGCATATGCCGGGGAAGCATCACCGTCCTAGCCGGGCTAAAAATGGGTCCTTCCCCAAGTGATGGTTTCACACACAGTTATACAGTTTCCGAGGCGTGCTGGCCACGTGTACTCTATTCTACAGCCACCGGTTGGCCTACAACTGATCAGCGGAGCTGCATTGATTTGTTAACCCTTATCAGACTGGCTGCTGAATGGTTTCACAACCTTTCCATCTCCCATAGCATGTGGAGCCGACCTCAGTCTATTGGAATGTGTTGTTCCACAGCCTTAACCTTGCTCTGGATTTTCCAGCTTGTTCTGCAGTTTTTAAAGATAAGCACACATCCACGAGCTGTGCCCTTTAACCTGATTTCAGGCCATACCCTTATTTGGGTCTTAAGTTTTTGCCAAAGTGTACTTTTTATCTCAGTGCATTTTGTACTTGGGTATTTTTTTTTAATCAAAGTAGATTTTTTTACCTATGTGTATTTTTACTTAAACATATATTTTACCTAAGTACATATTTTACCCAAGTGTATTTTTTACCTGAGTGTATTTTTTACGTGAGTGTACTTTTTACATAAGTATATATTTTACCTAAGTGTACTTTTTACCAAAGTGTACTTTTTACCCCCTTACATTTAGTAAGGTGGATCTTTGAAATAATCTCAGGTAACTGAAGGTCACTCCGTTGCATGTGCGGGAACAAACTCTTTACTTGCTGAACTCTGTAGACTCATGAGGTTATTTTTACCAGAAAAAGCCTGATTACAGACAAATGATTGTCATCAATCAACTCATGACAGAGAAGGGACCTGTCAGACCACTGACATTTCACTGTATTACCCGATTTCAATGTGTAAAATGCACCCATCGAAGTGTTTTTTTAAATTTTTATATTCATGGTCAGATTGCTAGCTCTCTGTGTAAAATGTTCCCATGGTACTGTTTATTCTCTATTTTGGTGATATTCGTGGAGAGATGGATAATCCATTATTTACGAAAGGTGAGAGAGAGAAAACAGAGGGTGTCTGACAGCTGTCAGCTTAATGATAAAAAGGAATCAGGATGGCTATAAAAAGTACAGAGAAGTGAAAAAAGGAAATAAGAGAGGCAAAGAGACAGGACGAGAAGAGATTGGCAGCAACTTAAAAGGGGTTCCAAAGGTCTTCGATTGGCAAACCAACAGTAAAGGGGTTGTTGTAATATATGTATAGCTCCACCCTGTGGACGACTGTGACATTGCGGCCATTCCTGTTTTACAAGAATAAACAGGTCAGGTCACCTGACAAGCTTCCCGAAGTTATCCGCCATCTTAAAGCCGACGTGTTTTGTGAAGTCGTAACAAAAACGTAACAATGGCGATAGAGAATGGGATAATCGGATAAACTAGCTGAAATTTTTGTTGGTGGATGATTATCTTATCTCTCTTGCTTGACTAGATGAAGTTTTCCATTGTCACTTTGCCCTGTTTACCTGCCCCTCTGGGTTTCCTGTGATGGGACCTCCTGTAATGAATCATTTAGTTATGTTATTTCCTTTATACGCCTGTCATGTATCTTACATTATTACATATAACTGTATCCCAACATGCTAGACATGACTGTAATAAGATATGACCTGTAACCACCAGCAAACCTTACCACCAGGGGTGCACTTGCAAGAGACAGGTATATAAGCACAGGTCTCAGGCAAGTGCAGCATTCCAGAGCTGTGAAGGACCGGAGTGACCTTGACTTCACTACATGCCTCGTGTGAATCTGTACTGAGGGGACAGGACTTTACAGTGGCGACGAGTTACGGGATTACAGAATCCACAGAATGGCGAACAACGGATCAGATGAAAAGTACAATGCGGGAGACCATTGGGAGGACTTTATAGAAAGGCTCCAGCAAAGCTTTGTAACCAAAGACTGGTTAGGCGATGATACGACAGACAAGAGAAGAGCCCATCTCTTGACCAGCTGTGGCTCGAAAACATACGCTTTAATGAAGGATCTGTTGGCACCTGAGAAACCAGCAAGCAAGTTGTTTGAAGAATTGAGCACACTAGTAAGAGACCACCTGAAGCCAGCGAGCAGCCTACACATGGCCAGACACAGGTTCTACAACTACAGACGCTGTGTGGGCCAGAGCATACCTGACTTCGTGGCGGAACTTCGGAGGTTGGCTAGTTTATGTGAGTTCTCCGATGAACTGAGGAGAGAAATGCTGAGAGACTTTTTCATTGAAGGAATAGGCCATGCAGGCATATTCCGAAAGCTCATAGAGACCAAGAAACTGACCTTAAAGGCAGCAGCACTGGTTGCACAGACATTCTTGGTAGGGGAAGAAGAAATGAGGTTGGTTTACAATGCAGGTACGACAACTAACGAAATAATGGAACAAGGAGTTCACAGCATTAGAAAAGCGGCTACCTTGGGGAGGGCATCAAACAGGAAATTAGGGGTGTGTGCAATAAAGGTGCAGCAGTTATAATGGGTGACTTTAATATGCACATAGATTGGGCTAGCCAAACTGGAAGCAATACGGTGGAGGAGGATTTCCTGGAGTGCATAAGGGATGGTTTTCTAGACCAATATGTCGAGGAACCAACTAGGGGGGAGGTCATCTTAGACTGGGTGTTGTGTAATGAGAGAGGATTAATTAACAATCTCATTGTGCGAGGCCCCTTGGGGAAGAGTGAGCATAATATGGTGGAATTCTACATTAGGGTGGAGAATGAAACAGTTAATTCAGAGACCATGGTCCAGAACTTAAAGAAGGGTAACTTTGAAGGTATGAGGCGTGAATTGGCGAGGATAGATTGGCGAATGATACTTAAGGGGTTGACTGTGGATGGGCAATGGCAGACATTTAGAGACCACATGGATGAATTGCAACAATTGTACATTCCTGTCTGGCGTAAAAATAAAAAAGGGAAGGTGGCTCAACCGTGGCTATCTAGGGAAATCAGGGATAGTATTAAAGCCAAGGAAGTGGCATACAAATTGGCCAGAAATAGCAGCGAACCTGGGGACTGGGAGAAATTTAGAACTCAGCAGAGGAGGACAAAGGGTTTGATTACGGCAGGGAAAATGGAGTACGAGAAGAAGCTTGCAGGGAACATTAAGGCGGATTGCAAAAGTTTCTATCGGTATGTAAAGAAAAAAAGGTTAGTAAAGACAAACGTAGGTCCCCTGCAGTCAGAATCAGGGGAAGTCATAACAGGGAACAAAGAAATGGCACCCCAATTGAACAAGTACTTTGGTTCAGTATTCACTAAGGAGGACACAAACAACCTTCCGGATAGAAAAGGGGTCAGAGGGTCTAGTAAGGAGGAGGAACTGAGGGAAATCTTTATTAGTCGGGAAATTGTGTTGGGGAAATTGATGGGATTGAAGGCCGATAAATCCCCAGGGCCTGATGGACTGCATCCCAGAGTACTTAAGGAGGTGGCCTTGGAAATAGCGGATGCATTGACAGTCATTTTGCAACATTCCATTGACTCTGGATCAGTTCCTATCGAGTGGAGGGTAGCCAATGTAACCCCACTTTTTAAAAAAGGAGGGAGAGAGAAAGCAGGGAATTATAGACCGGTCAGCCTGACCTCAGTAGTGGGTAAAATTATGGAATCAATTATTAAGGATGTCATAGCAGCGCATTTGGAAAATGGTGACATGAATAGGTCCAAGTCAGCATGGATTTGTGAAAGGGAGATCATGCTTGACAAATCTTCTGGAATTTTTTGAGGATGTTTCCAGTAAAGTGGAAAAGGGAGAACCAGTTGATGTGGTATATTTGGACTTTCAGAAGGCTTTCGACAAGGTCCCACGCAAGAGATTAATGTGCAAAGTTAAAGCACATGGGATTGGGGGTAGTGTGCTGACGTGGATTGAGAACTGGTTGTCAGACAGGAAGCAAAGAGTAGGAGTAAATGGGTACTTTTCAGAATGGCAGGCAGTGAGTAGTGGGGTACCGCAAGGTTCTGTGCTGGGGCCCCAGCTGTTTACATTGTACATTAATGATTTAGACGAGGGGATTAAATGTAGTATCTCCAAATTTGCGGATGACACGAAGTTGGGTGGCAGTGTTAGCTGCGAGGAGGATGCTATGAGGCTGCAGAGTGACTTGGATAGGTTAGGTGAGTGGGCAAATGCGTGGCAGATAAAGTATAATGTGGATAAATGTGAGGTTATCCACTTTGGTGGTAAAAACAGAGAGACAGACTATTATCTGAATGGTGACAGATTAGGAAAAGGGAAGGTGCAACGAGACCTGGGTGTCATGGTACATCAGTCATTGAAGGTTGGCATGTAGGTACAGCAGGCGGTTAAGAAAGCAAATGGCATGTTGGCCTTCATAGCGAGGGGATTTGAGTACAGGGGCAGGGAGGTGTTGCTACAGTTGTACAGGGCCTTGGTGAGGCCACACCTGGAGTATTGTGTACAGTTTTGCTCTCCTAACTTGAGGAAGGACATTCTTGCTATTGAGGGAGTGCAGCGAAGATTCACCAGACTGATTCCTGGGATGGTGGGACTGACCTATCAAGAGAGACTGGATCAACTGGGCTTGTATTCACTGGAGTTCAGAAGAGTGAGAGGGGACCTCATAGAAACGTTTAAAATTCTGACGGGTTTGGACAGGTTGGATGCAGGAAGAATGTTCCCAATGTTGGGGAAGTCCAGAACCAGGGGTCACAGTCTAAGGATAAGGGGTAAACCATTTAGGACCAAGATGAGGAGAAACTTCTTCACCCAGAGAGTGGCGAACCTGTGGAATTCTCTACCACAGAAAGTAATTGAGGCCAATTCATTAAATATATTCAAAAGGGAGTTAGATGAAGTCCTTACTACTCGGGGGATCAGGGGGTATGGCGTGAAAGCAGGAAGGGGGTACTGAAGTTTCATGTTCAGCCATGAACTCATTGAATGGCCATGCAGGCTAGAAGGGCTGAGTGGCCTGCTCCTGCACCTATTTTCTATGTTTCTATGTTTTACCCCCACACACAGACAAAACCGGCAGAATAGGCTTTCGACAGCAAGCAGTGGCAACAGAAGCCATCAAGGGCCACAGGATCAGCCGTTCACACCTCATCAACCCACAATGCGAGCAATCAACTACAAACTGAGAGAAGCTCAAGAGAGATCAGCCAGACGCAGCTCATTCTTTGCAAGCAGTTTGTGCTGGAGGTGTGGGGGTGGGCACTTGTCAAGGGAATGTCGATTTCAGCAGGCTGTTTGCAGGAACTGTGACTATACAGGGCATTTGGCCCGCATGTGCAAAAAAACAGCAGCTCGGCTGGTATACGAATCGGATGGGTCGAAAAGCAGACCAGAAGACGGTGGGGACAGTACCCGGGACACCGATGTACAGCGAGTCAACACGATCAATGGCCGCTGCTCCTATGACAGGACACCTCCTATAATGATGAGGGTCCTACTCAACAGGATATCTGTCAACATGGAACTGGATACGGGAGCGAGTCAATGTCTCATGGGCGCTCAACAATTTGAACAACTGTGGATGCAGAAAAGAGACGGACCAAAACTCACAAAGGTCGACACCAAACTAAGGACCTATACCAAAGAAATCGTACTAGTCCTCAGCAGCGCCATGCTCTCTGTCACACACAAAGGGACAGTGAACTGACTTCCCCTGTGGATTGTCCCCGGAGACCCCCCCAGCACTGCTGGGGAGAAGCTGGCTGGCAAAACTAAACTGGAAATGGGATGATGTCCATGCCATGTCATTAGAGGAACGGACCTCCTGCTCAACAGTTATAAAGCGATTTGAACATCTCTTTCAGCCAGGTGTGGGCACTTTCAAAGGGGCCAAAGTCAAAATCTACATCACACAGGATGCTAGACCGGTCCT
Source organism: Pristiophorus japonicus (assembly GCF_044704955.1). Classification (NCBI taxonomy): domain Eukaryota; kingdom Metazoa; phylum Chordata; class Chondrichthyes; family Pristiophoridae; genus Pristiophorus; species Pristiophorus japonicus. The sequence continues at coordinate 196,943,690 of NC_091985.1, read as the reverse complement.
TCACAAAGCCAGAGCTGTACCCTATGTGATGAGGGAAAAGATTGAACACGAACTAGACAGGCTTCTGCAGGAAGGCATTATATCACCTGTGGAATTTAGCGACTGGGCAAGTCCCATCGTCCCAGTCATGAAGCCTGATGGATCCGTACGAATCTGTGGGGACTACAAATCTACCATAAACAGAGTCTCCCTACAGGACCAGTACCCGCTGCCCAGAGCGGAGGACTTATTTGCCACATTGGCTGGAGGTAAACTTTTCTCAAAATTAGACCTCACATCTGCGTATATGATGCAAGAATTGACCGAGGAATCTAAGCTACTCACCACCATCAACACACATCGAGGCCTTTTCTTGTACAATCAATGCCCATTCGGCATCACGTCGGCAGCTGCCATATTCCAGCGCAACATGGAGAGTCTGTTCAAGTCCATCCCGGGGATGGTTGTATTTCAAGACGACATACTTATCACGGGCAGGGACACCGACTCCCATCTCCGTAATTTGGAGGAAGTACTAAAGCGGTTGGATCGGGTAGGCCTACGAGTCAAGAAATCCAAGTGCCTGTTTCTCGCACACAAGGTTGAATTTTTGGGCAGAAGGATTGCCGCTGATGGAATCCGTCCAACAGAGTCCAAAACAGAAGCAATTCGCCTGGCACCCAGGCCCCGGAATGTCTCAGAACTGCACGCCTTTCTCGGGCTACTCAATTACTTTGGGAACTTTATGCAGAACTTAAGCACGCTGCTGGAGCCTCTCCACATGCTACTCAGGAAGGGGTGCGATTGGTTTTGGGGGGACGCCCAGAAACGCGCCTTCAATAAGGCACGCAACCTTCTGTGTTCCAACAGTGTTTTGATTTTCTTTGACCCAGGTAAAAAGCTAGTTCTCACATGCGATGCGTCAGTGTATGGGGTCGGGTGCGTTTTGCAACATGTCAATAGTGCGGGCAAATTACAACCCATAGCTTATGCCTCCAGGTCACTTTCGTGGGCGGAGCACGGGTACGGAATGGTAGAGAAGGAGGCGCTCGCGTGCGTGTACGGGGTCAAAAAGATGCACCGATACCTTTTCGGGCCAAGTTCGTGTTAGAAACCGATCACAAGCCCCTCACGTCCCTCCTATCCGAGAGCAAGGCAATAAACGCCAACGCCTCGGCGCGAATTCAGTGGTGGGCACTTATGCTGGCGTCCTACAACTATACCATAAGGCACAGACCAGGCACAGACAACTGTGCCGACGCACTCAGCAGGCTACCCCTGGCGACCACGGAAGGGTCTGACAAACAGGACTGTGAGATAGTCATGGCAATCAATGCCTTTGAGTCCACAGGTTCGCCCATGACAGCTCGACAAATCAGAGCCTGGACGGCCAGCGACCCCACGTTATCCTTAGTAAAAAGATGTGTCCTAACCGGTGACTGGGCAGAGGCTCGCGATGCCTGCCCCGAGGAATTAAAACCCTTTCACAGGCGCATGCATGAGCTATCACTACAAGCAGAATGCCTGATGTGGGACAGCCGAGTAGTCATGCCTCTGCGAGGCAGAGAGGCATTTGTCCAGGAGCTCCACCGCGAGCACCCGGGGATCGTTCTCCTGAAGGCCATAGCCAGATCCCACGTCTGGTGGTCTAGTATTTGCGGACTTGGAGCTCTGCGTCCAAAGGTGCACCATTTGTGCCCAACTCAGCAATGTCCCCAGGGAGGCTCCGCTGAGCCCCTGGCCCTGGCCTACCAAACTGTGGTCACGGGTGCATGTAGACTCTGCGGGCCCATTCATGGGCAAAATGTTCCTCGTAGTTGTAGATGCATTTTCAAAGTGGATCGAATGCACCATTTTAAACTCGAGCACAACCTCCACCACTGTGGAGAGCCTCGCAACCATGTTTGCAATGCACGGAATCCCTGACATATTAGTCAGTGACAATGGTCCGTGCTTCACCAGCGCAGAATTCCAAGACTTTATAATTGACCACGGCATAAATCATGTCAAGCCGGCCTCCAACGGCCAGGCGGACAGAGCAGTGAAAATCATTAAACAAGGCATGCTTAAAATCCAAGGTCCCACGCTGCAGGGTCGCCTGTCGCGACTGCTGTTAGCATACAGATCTCATCCGCACTCACTGACTGGGATCCCCCCCACGCAACTGTTGATGAAAAGGACTTTAAAAACAAAGCTCTCATTAATCCTCCCAGACATGCACGAAATCATTGAGACAAAGCGCCGTAAGCTGACTGAGTACCATGACAGAAATTCGAGGGGGAGATGGAATGAGATAGGGGACAAAGTGTTTGTACTAAACTATGGCAGGGGTCCCAAATGGCTTGCAGGGACAGTAACGGGCAAGGAAGGAAACAGGCTACTGGTAGTACAAATGGACAATGGCAAAACCTGCCGGAGGCATGTAGACCAAGTCAAAAGCAGATTTACCAACAGCACTGTGGAACCAGAGGCAGACTACAATGTGGAACTCGCACCACACCTGGTGGACAGACAGAGGGAACAACCTGAGGAAAGGGCAATCCCAACAGACAGCCCAGGCGAGTCAACAACAATCACACCAATCGAAACAGACAGCCCAGGTGAGATACCAGCAACCACACCCAAAGAAAAACAGACACCAAGGCAAACAACTGAACCACAACTCAGACGCTCCACACGAGAGCGTAGACCACCTGAGAGACTGAACCTATAAAGACAATAAAACCTTGGGGGAGGGTGATGTCATGTATCTTACATTATTATATATAACTGTATCCCAATATGCTATGCATGACTATAATAAGATATGACCTGTAACCACCAGCATACCTTACCACCAGGGGTGCACTTGCAAGAGGCAGGTATATAAGCATAGGTCTCAGGCAAGTGCAGCATTCCAGAGCTGTGAATTAAAAGGTGCAGGTCCGGAGTGACCTTGACTTCACGACATGCCTCGTGTGAATCTGTACTGAGGAGACAGGACTTTACAACGCCTTTATAAAATGGACCAGTGCAAAGGCTGCCAGGTCAGCACATTCCAGCAAGGTGAGGTCACCCTAGAAAGGCCTGAACCTGGTCTGTCAATCCAAGGTATTACTGATAAGGCAACCAATCAGGCGTCGTGGGAGATTGTATTGGGGAAGCAAATGGTCTTTTGAACAGTGTATAAAAGATGGCTGATTTTGCTGTTCAGTGAGCAGGCTGTGTTGAGAAATTGCTCCTGGACGGTTCGTGATTAAAAGATCGTTGAATCTTGCCTTCTGTCTCCGGCTATTAACTTCGAGGGTTGCTACACGGATTGGGACGAGTGCCGACCCCCTATGTCAGGGGTCCCGCTCGTGGAAAGAGAAGCCTTTCTGCTATTCCCTTAAAATTTGGCGCTGCGAGCAGGATGCAGACTTCCTGAACGGAACAATGATCCAGCTGTTTGGGGAGAGTATGTTTCGATTTTACCGCCTTCAAGTTAGAGCTGTGACATTGTAGGGAAGAACATCTGTACAAAAGAACCAACTGTAGCAGGCCCCGGAGGGATGGAGGCAGAGGACAAGGGCGATCAGGGGGTGAGAGGGGGTTGAGGGTATACTCTGAGACCCACGTGTGTAGGAGGCGCGGCAGTGCGAGAGGTTACAACGCAAAGGGAAGACTATATAGACGACGTCCTCATCGGGACGAGACATATTGACCCAGAAGCGGTATGGGCGTATGGCACAGAGTCGAAACATATTGACCCAGAAGCGTGGCTGTACGAGTGTACGGCACAAAGGGGAGACATATAGACAACATCCTGTGTAGAATTTACCAATATCTCGCAAAGATTCCAGGTACCTTTCCCCTGCAGAGGAGAAGAATCCCTTTCTGGGCTTTTAAAATGAGTTTAAAGGGGCAGATGAAGCCTGTGGGGGATAAAAGGGGATGCATTCATGGAGACCACCCCCCCCCCCCCACCCAGTGTTTGGACTCATAGGAAAGGGAATTCAAAATGGACCTAAATTACAGAAGCTTGAGATCCCCATAACATCTATGGGAAGGAGCATATCAATTTTAAGATTCTACAACATTTTGGCTGCGAAAAAGAGTTACCAAATACAGGAGGTGGAGCCAACCTCTGAAGAAAATGCGTGTATTAAGGATTCCAGGCTATTCACCCTCTAAGAGATAATCGAATTACCCAATCAAGCAAAATGGAAATCATGGTCAAGAAACTGGACAATCCTAAAACAATGCAAACCCAGTGATAGCACATTCTCACACCCTAATCGAGTTACTGCTGACAAAGGAGACATTTGAAAATCAATGGACAGAACAGTTCAAACAGAGCCCAAGAGATTTGATGGGAGATAATGGAGCCTTTTTTTGGGGTATATCTATCCCCCAGTTTTACAAGGAAAGACCAGCAGAACACAGACGGGAACACAGACACAGACACAAGCAGCCTGCTTCCTCTACAGTGAAGAAATGAAATAGTGAAGGAAACTACCAGAACTCATCAAGAGCTGACCGAGCACGAGGCCCACGAAACGGAAGGTTGTCAGCAACCAAATTGACAACCACTCTACAATCTACTCCGGAACGACCAACGGGGGGAGAAATTACCAAAAGGGCCTAACTAAAACTATTCCTAACCAAAGAAAGTGGGTACTTACCCCATACATCCAAAACACAACTTAGCGCATCAACGGACGCACCCCAACCGAAGACTACGCAGTCCGAAGTCCTCTCCTCTGTCCGGGGTGCGGCTCGCCTAGAAGGCCAAGCGCAGCGAACCCCGAAACCGTGATTCACCGGCAACTGTCTAAAGGGATTGGTGAGCATAGCCCCTGAACCCCCAGAGCTATAACTTAGTTAGTTAGGGGAATTGGGGAGGGAGGGAGGCTGGGATAACTTGTGTAAATGTGTATGTGCATTCTCCTCTTTACCCCATTTAGAGTTTAAGCTGTATTCTTTTCCCCACAGGCTGTAATTTGATGATTTATTCAATGTGTTGTACCCTTCAGTGTGTATTGATCTGTGTGTGTTATTAAAGGTGTGCCTTTTACTTCTTTTTAAACACAATAAAGCCATACCTGCTTCCTACCTTGAAACCGATTGTCTGTCCAAGTCTGTCACAGTCCCTTCATAATTCCAGTGTCTAGAACCAAGGGTGTGGGAGCGATTCGGAACCGCTCATATAAGGTCAGAAGGGAAAGCTGACCCCCGGCAAACCACCCCTTACACCTGGCAGGGACGAGACATATTGACCCGGAAGCGTGGCTGTACGAGTGTACGATGCAAAGGGGAGACATATAGACGCCGTCCTGCATCCTGAACACGGACTAAAGGGAATACCAGAAATCCCTATACTTGCCCTAAAGTATGACGGGTAAAAAGCTAATAAAAAGGCGAATAAAACAGATGAGGAAACAGAACCCCAGGCCAGCCAAGAACAGGAGAAGAATGTAGCTGGGGAACAGAAGGGCCTCGATTAGATTTGCTCGGCAAAAAATACGAAAACCCAATAGAGACAATGAAAAAGAAAGGGTGGGAGCCTGAGGACGCCCCGGATAGACTGAAAAAATGGTGGGATAGACAGACCAAATACAAGGTTGGAATAGCACAAGTAATTATCCTCACCTGCTATCGGGAACAAGTAAAAGAAATGGACACCCACACTAAACTGATCCAGGAACAACAGCCATCAATTCGAAACAGTGGGGGTGGAGGGGGAGCACCCGAATTCTGTTATAACTGCAACAGACTGACAAACGTGGTGGAAATGTAGAGAGCGAGAGGCTCTTTGTAATGCAAGAAATGAGGGGTTGAAGTTAGTTGCTCCGGTGACCATTTAAAAAAAAAGCAGGAATTTTAAAGGAGATGGTTCGTGGGAATCCAAACCATGAGGTGTCGACATATAGCAGCAAAAAGTGCTAAAACCTACAGAGGCAATAGATTATAAAACACACATTGTATGGTAGGGCACTGAAAAGTGTAGAGGAACAAAGGGACCTTGGAGTGTAGCTCCACAGACCCCTGAGGCTAGCAGGCCAGGTAGATAAGGTGGTAAAGAAGGCATATGGAATACATGCCTTTATTAGTCAAAGTATGGAATGCAGGAACAGAGACGCCATGCTTGAACTGTAAAAAAAACTCTAGTTGGGTCACCACATTACAGGAAAGATGTGATTGCACTGGAAAGGGTGCAGAGGAGATTTACGAGAATGTTGCCTGGAGTGGAGAATTTTGGCTGTGCGGAAAGATTCGAGATGCTGGGTCTCTTTTCTTTGGAACAGAGGAGGCCTGAGGGGAGACTTTATTGAGGTGTATAAAATTAGGTGGGGCCTAGATAGAGTGATAGGAAGATCCTGTTTCCTTCAGTGGAGAGGTGTTCAACCAGAGAGCATAGGTTTAAAGTAATTGAAGGGAGGTTTAGAGGAGATATGAGAGGGATCAGAAATTGAAAATTGATTTAAGGAATAATGGATAAATAGTTATGACTGAATGAAAACGAGAAAAAGAGAAGATCATGTTTCTTTCTTACTGTTCTCGTGTTTTTCTTTGATGTTTCAGCAAAGTTTTAGGAAAACATGTGCAGCTGTTTCTTTGTTTGGTTGTGGCTCCTCCCCCTTTTCCAAGTGGCACTGGGAAGTTATAAGAACATAAGAACATAAGAATTAGGAACAGGAGTAGGCCATCTAGCCCCTCGAGCCTGCTCCGCCATTCAACAAGATCATGGCTGATCTGGCCGTGGACTCAGCTCCACTTACCCGCCCGCTCCCCGTAACCCTCAATTCCCTTATTGGTTAAAAATCTATCTATCTGTGACTTGAATACATTCAATGAGCTAGCCTCAACTGCTTCTTTGGGCAGAGAATTCCACAGATTCACAACCCTCTGGGAGAAGAAATTCCTTCTCAACTCGGTTTTAAATTGGCTCCCCCGTATTTTGAGGCTGTGCCCCCTAGTTCTAGTCTCCCCGGCCAGTGGAAACAACCTTTCTGCCTCTATCTTGTCTATCCCTTTCATTATTTTAAATGTTTCTATAAGATCACCCCTCATCCTTCTGAACTCCAACGAGTAAAGACCCAGTCTACTCAATCTATCATCATAAGGTAACCCCCTCATCTCCAGAATCCGCCTAGTGAATCGTCTCTGTACCCCCTCCAAAGCTAGTATATCCTTCCTTAAGTAAGGTGACCAAAACTGCACGCAGTGCTCCAGGTGCGGCCTCACCAATACCCTGTACAGTTGCAGCAGGACCTCCCTGCTTTTGTATTCCATTCCTCTCGCAATGAAGGCCAACATTCCATTCGCCTTCCTGATTACCTGCTGCACCTGCAAACTAACTTTTTGGGATTCATGCACAAGGACCCCCAGGTCCCTCTGCATGTTGTAATTTCTCCCCATTCAAATAATATTCCCTTTTACTGCTTTTTTTTCCCAAGGTGGATGACCTCACACTTTCCGACATTGTATTCTACCTGCCATACCTTAGCCCATTCGCTTAACCTATCCAAATCTCTTTGCAGCCTCTCTGTGTCCTCTACACAACCCGCTTTCCCACTCATCTTTGTGTCAAGTTTAATATTGGAGTTGTTGAGGTTAATTAACCTATTACAAACCAAACTTTTAAAATTCTCTGCTGTCACGTGCAAAGTTGCTTTTCTGAATGTTTATTTTGAGAATAAAAACACGGAGACTTTATAAAAGCAACATTTTTAACTGGAGAAGTTAAACTGCAAAAGGCTGTAGGCAGAGATAGACAGTGATTGACGGTGTCTGTGTTTGTCAGCTTTTGAAACTCAGGAAGTTAACTCTTTCACAGACAGCTGTGAACCCTGTTTTGGGAAGCCTTACAAATAGATTTTACTGGACCACTGCCCAGCCAAAGGAGAAAAATAATGAAGGGGGATTAAACAACAATTTCACTTCCCATACCACCCGGAGTCCTCCGGATTGGTGGAGCGAATGAATAGGACCTTAAAAACAGCACTGGCTAAGGCAATCGAGGTGACCGGCCAAGGATGGGTTGAGTTACTACCATGAATCCTCATGAAATTAAGAGCAACCCCTAGCCGGACTACCGGACTGATCCCCTTTGAACTAATGACCGGAAGAGCCATGAGGCTGCCAGAAGTGTTGGTTACCGGGAGTGAAAACGTAGGACCTTACAAGGACAAGATACTGAGGTTCATGGTGGAACTCTGTAAACAATCACCTGAGTTACGAGCACAAGCCAGAGACCAGCAAACTATTAGGGATTTAGGAACAAAAGGCTCAGGTACCACAAATAGGTAGCCGGGTCATGGCGAAGATAAATCCTGAAAGACCCGGGTTCACGTCAAAGTGGACCGGACCCCACCAGTTGATCATGGTTAGCGATACATGCGCCTGCATAGACATGGGAGGTATCGGCACATGGAAACGCTGGACACAGTTGAAAAGATATGGCCCCTAACCCAACCAGTGGCCATCGGGAAATGTTATGTTTGACAGGATTTTATCCCTCCTTGGAGCAGGAACATCCACTGACGGAGGAAGTAACGGACCTCAAGGCCTGAATTACAGGGATTCGGGAAACATTAGTTGCGATCCGGATTCAGGAACCCTAATGGTGATATTCGACACAACGGTGGATTTAAATTGCAGCATTGGGCTAACCGGCATAAAATAACTTAACAGAGAATTTAACCGACTATGGTGGTGGGCCACTAACGAGGGTATAACACTAGTAGTAAACGAGATCGCGCTGTGCTTTGTATTAGAGGAAGAATGAGGAAGTTGCACCTACAAGGAGAGAGTTGCAACGGTAAATACTATAGACCTGTACGCAATAGACGACTGAGTTAACACTTTAACGCAAACCTTAAGGGCTTTATTGGGGAGGGAAATAGATAGCCAAGCCCTACAAGTGCGGCTGGTGAGATGTCGCGGAAGGGGAACTGTTACAAGTGGCCCACACATTACAGGAACATGCCAAGGCCATAAATTTGATCCACGCCATGGGAAACGACCTAAGTAAACGATTGCAAGCTGAAATAGTTTGCTCCGGGTATGGGGCATGGATACTTAGCGAGGTACAACATAACCTGGAGCAACTCCAAAATGGGTACGTACTAGGTTGGTTCCCGAACGACATATTTAATAATTGGACTCGAGATAAAAACATGAAGAACACACGCCAGGTACGGAAAAATAGTCACGCGTGGGTGCCAAAATTTAAATGTATTACTGGACATGTGAATATGATCGGATTCGTGTTATCAATACCACAGTAGGATGTAACAAAGGGAGACCCCTTATACCAAACTGATAATATTGGAGAAGTAAGAAAACCGAACACGATTGCGTTACCATGAACCCTCCAGGCATGTGTTTAAAAGTAACATTAGTACCAAAGGCATTGATATCACCGACTGTTATAAAAATAACCAAGTGATTTTGTGTCGAGGTACGCCAAGAATGACGGAGGATGATTGCGGATTCCACCAAACTAACGAATGCACAGAGAGTATTACCCCCACCCCGGGACGCGATTCCGAAGCAATCGCTGCTCCACAAGGGAAGGGAAACTGGTGCGTGAGTACAGGAGCAACCAATCGGACGATTAAGACCAAGGGAGGAATCACCCCTGTGCCATCGTCAGACCTAACTTTTGTTTCAGCCCCATGGGGGAGATCGACATAAATGGATACCGCATGCACCCCGAAACAACGGAAATTGTCCACGGGACGGTCACGGACGTCATCCAAGAAGGATACGAGAAGGCGTATGGGATCAGCAAGGAAGGAAAATACCTGATCGAAGTGAGGAACAATTGCAACTGGTGCAAGGAATCCAAAACCAAAAACGAGAGTATATGCAGCTAATGGAAGAAATAGACAACCTGCAAAGAGACACTAATGTGATGCTGGCCAATCAGCCTTGGTACTCAAAACTATGGGATATTGGACTTAATATTCAGGTCCACCAATGGATAAGGATTATATCACATGTACTCGTTGGTCTGGTACTGATAATATTGGTGGGGTTAACCTGTGCACGAATCAATCGGGGCAGGCGACACGCTATGGCAGGCACCGTGGTTAATGAAATGAGGGACAGAAATTCGAAGACTCCAGGAGAAAGGACTTACCTTATAAAACCTTGGGAGGAAAGTCACAGGAGGTGCTGCAGTTTGAGAAATGGCCACCCAGACAGACGGACATAACTGGGACTCACCCACAGGGAAGTAGTTTTCGGGGAATATGGCCTACTTGGCGTATAGCTAAGGGCCAAAGGTGGGGAATTGTAAGAGGGAAATTTTGGCATTAGGGGAATATACAAAATGTTTTAAGTTAGTTATCCAGAAAAGTGGTATGGCTGAAATCCCATTTCCAGTACTCAATAAACCTCACTGTGTTTCAAGGGCTTATGGGCACATTGGAATGTTATCTTATCTCTCTTGCTTGACCAGATGAAGTTTTCCATTGTCACTTTGCCCTGTTTACCTGCCTCTCTGGGTTTCCTGTGATGGGATCTCCTGCAATGAATCACTCAGGTATGTTATTTCTTTTATACATCCTTATAAAATGGACCACTGCAAAGGCTGCCAGGTCAGCACATTCTAGCAAGATGAGGTCACCCTAGGAAAGGCCTGAACCTGGTCTGTCAATCCAAGGTATTACTGATAAGGCAACCAATCAGGAGTCGTGGGAGGTTGCATTGGAGAAGCAAATGGTCTTTTGAACAGTGCATAAAAGGTGGCTGATTTTGCTGTTAGTGAGCATTTCCACTCACAGGAGGCTGTGTTGAGAAATTGCTCCTGGACGGTTCGTGATTTAAAGATCATTGAATCTTGCCTTCCGTCTCCGTCTATTAACTTCGAGGGTTGTTACACGGATTGGGATGAGTGTCGACCCCTTATATCAGGGGGTCCGCTCGTGGAAAGAGAAGCCTTTCCGCTATTCCCTTACAAAAAAGCATTTTTTAATGTAATTTTGGGAACTTTCAGGACCGAGCATTGCGTGACTGCTTTGTTTGTGGGATGACAAATGATGTGATCAGAAGAAAGTTATTGACAACTCCTAAGCTGACTTTTGATTTAGCTTGTCAGACAGCTATGTCAATGTACATGGCCGACCAGTATTCCCGAGAATTTTGTACCATTTCCAGTCATTAGACAACCGAGGTGAATCGCCTGCAGGTTAAAATTAAAAGGCAGTTGGGCCCCAAGGTCTCAGCAACTAGCAACGGTAACAGAGCTTTGAAGTCATGCTATCAGTTCGTGGGACAACACATTGCTCAAAGTTGTCCATATGTGAAGGCAGAGTGTTTCTTCTGCAGGAAAATTGGGTATCTTGCGAAGGCATGCCGACTGAAGGGTAAACCAGCTTTCAAAGCTTTAAGTAGAAATCCTCAGAGATTACATAACATGGAAGAAATACACCAGGATGAGGATGTTTGAGAGCTACACATCATCAGGAGCATGAGGGTATCTAACAGCGACTCGAAGAGTGTTATCATCCAGGTAAATGTTGCAGAAACCAAGATACCCATGGAAATCAACACTGGTGCATCCGTGAGTGTAGTACCAGAATCACTCTACCTCGTCAAATTGCGTGATTTCCCATTGGAGAAATCCAAAATAGAGCTGCGAGGCTACTCAGGATAGAACATTCCTGTGGTAGGTCGTATCACCGTACTGGTGAAATACAAGGATCAATTTCAGAGCTTGCCTCTCTTAGTAGTGGCAGGAGATAAGCCTGCCTTACGAGGAAGAAATTGGTTGGGATCACTGAAGTTGGATTGGAGTGAGATTTTTCATGTTGAAACAAGACCTGCATCAACGGATGATGTCATCAAGCAGTATCCGTAGGTGTTCTGCGAAACGGGCAGTCCGATCCAAGGCTTCAAGGCGAGTGTCAGGGTACAGAAGGATGCTAGATTGGTAAATACAAGCAATGTTCCGTACCATATGCACTCAAGGAGAAAGTTGAGCAAGAACTCAAAAGAGTAGAGACTGAGAACATTATCTCTAAGATAGATCTATGTAATTGGGCTCCACCCATTGTTGTTGTACCCAAGTCAGGTAGTAAGATAAGATTGTGTTGTGATTATAAAGTAATTGTAAACCAGGTTCTAGAGGGTAATCAACCCAATACATTGCCAAATGTAGAAGATTTGTTCTCAACACTGACAGGTGGTCAGATCTTCTCAAAGTTGGATCTTACGAATGCATACTTGCAGCTTGAACTAGTTGAGGACTCCAAGTCATACTTAACTATAAATACTCATCTAGGCCTATATCAATTTAATAGGCTACCATTTGGAGTGTCTTCCACCCCAGCCATATTTCAAGGGAACCAGATTTTGCATGGTTTTGAAAGGGTAGTATATAATTTAGATGGCTTGCTAATTTCAGCAACAAACAGGCAAATTCATAATAACATATTGAATGAAGTCCTCAAACGGCTAGAGAAGCACAGAATATGAGTGTCTGCTCGCAAGTGTGAGTTATTTCAAAACTCAGTGGAGTACTTAGGGTACAGAGTAGACAAAGATGGTTTACCTTCAACCAAGGGCAAGCTGGATGCAATCAGAAGTGCACCCACTCCCAAGAATGTTACTGAACTTCGATCATTTTTGGGTCTCTTGAACTATTATGGGAAGTTCCTACCAAATTGGCTGCAGTATTATATCCACTGAATGAACTATCGAGAAAACAGGTCCATTGGAAGTGGTCAGAGGAATGCGACACAGCATTCAAGGAGTGTAAAAGCAAATTGGTAGGGAGCACCATGTTAGTTCACTATGACGTATCGAAAGAGATTAAGCTAGCACGTGATGCCTCTCCGTATGGAGTTGGGGCAGTGATCTCCCATTTCTCATAGTGGGGAGGAGAGACCAATTCCTTTTGCTTCACGCACTCTCAGTGCCAGTGAGTTTAATTATGCACAAATCGAAGAGGAAGTTTTGGCATTAATTTTTGGGGTCAAGAAATTCCACAAATATTTGTATGATCGTTTGTTTACCATCGTTATGGACCATAAGCCACTGACAGCAATCCTCCATCCAAATTTCCCAGTTCCAACATTAGCTGCAGCCCGAATGCAGAGATGGGCTTTGATTTTGTCAGCATATACATATGATATTGAATACAGATGATCAGCTGATCACAGTAATGCAGATGCAATGTCTAGATTGCCTTCCCCATTACAAGTTACACCCGATAGAGAAGAAGTGTTCTACTATTTTTCATATTTTGCTGAACTGTCAGTCACAGCTGAAGAGATTGGTAGAGCAACCAAACATGACCCAGTTATGCCAAAGGTGTATGATTACATCGAAATGGATGGCCAAACCAAGTAACAGACAAAAATATTCCTCCATTCTTCATTCATGGGAATGAATTATCAGTCGATAAAGATTGTATCATGTGAGGTGCAAGAGTGGTTATACCAAATAAATTCAGGTCCAAATTATTCGGAGATATTCATGACCAGCACCTGGGAATGTGCTTGACCAAGAGTTTTGCATGCAGTTATTTATGGTGGCCAGGTCTATATAAAGATATAGAGTACATCGTCAGTCAGTAAACGACATGTCAATCGGTAAGCGAGAAACTACCATTAGTACCATTACAGCCATGGAAATGACCTCCCATGGGTCTGGCAAAGGTTACATATCGATTTTGCTGAGCTAGAAGGACAACAATTGTTCATTGTGATTGATAGCCATTCAAAGTGGTTCGAGGTGTTTCCAATGCAGAAAATAACAACAAGTAAAACATTAGACATTTTGTGAAGATTATTTTCTTCATTTGGCCTCCCAGAAGAAATTGATTCTGATAATGGACCACAATTTTGTTCAGAAGAATTTGCACAGTTCACGAGCAACAATCATGTGAAACATACCAAGGTACCACCGTACCACCCTGCTTTAAATGGTGCAGCAGAGCGCACTGTACAAATTGTAAAATGTGCCCTCATCAAACAGATGTTGGATCCAAATCCAAAGAAACGACAGTTGTCATTGGACCACAAATTGGCTCATTTTCTAATTACGTATTGTAATATTCCTCATACAACTATTGGTAGAACACCAGCAGAGTTGTTTCTCAAACGACAGCCACGAACCAGATTCTCGTTGTTAAAACCAAACTTGGCACAGTCCGTAGAAGAGAAACAATTAAGACAGAAAGAGAATTATGATAGAGGTAGAGTAAAAGAGAGAAGTGTGAAATTAAATCAGAAGGTGAAAGTGAAGAACCATCACCATAAATGGTTAAAGTGGTTACCAGGAAGAGTGGTGAAGATATGTGGTCCTTGCACATATTTGGTCAAGATGTTTGATCATGGACAAGTTAGGTTTGTTCACATTGATCATATTTTACCTACAGATGTGGAAGGAGTTGAAAGTTGGAATGATTCGATTATAAACTCCTCAGATAGATTTGATGCAAGTAAAGTACCAGTAGCATATCCTATATCAAATGTATTGCAAACAAGCCCAAGAGAAAATCAGAATTTAAGTCTGAATCTGAGTCAGACAGACAAACAATCTGAAGTTGTGGAGAGATCAAATGTTAATCAAGGGCATCCCATGGAGTAAAACTTTCCTCAGGCTCAGCCGAGCATGAGTCTAAGTTTGACACCATGTTTGGAAGGTTCTGTTCGACAGCTTGATTTGTAAATATGGCAACATAAGTCCATATCTTTTGTCATGTTTAAACATGCAAGTTATATATGATGATTGTTTGTTATAATTACTTCTTCATTAAGGAGGGAGAAGTGTAATATATATTGCTCCACCCGGTGGATGACTGTAGCATTACAGCCATTGCCGTTTTACAAGAATAAACACATCAGGTCAGCTGACAGCCTACCTGAAGTTAGAATCCATCTTAAAGCCTGTTTTGTGAAGTCGTACTGAAAACACAACCTTGGCAGGAGCAGTGGGGTTGATTAGGGACCAAAATGGAGATCTATTGATTGAGATACTCAATGTGTACTTTGCACCGGTGTTTAACAAGGAAGAGGACTTTGCCAAAGCCATGGTAAACAAGGAGATTGCTGGGATACTGGATGAGATCAAAATTGATCACGAGGTACTGGAAAGGTCGGCAGTACTTCAAGTGGATAAGTGATCCAATGGGATGCAGCGTAGGTTGCTGAAGGAAGCAAGGGTGGAAATTGCAGAGGTGCCAACCACAATGCAATCATCCTTGGAGACAGGGGTGTTGGCAGAAGATTGGAGAATTGCAAACGTTACGTCCTTGTTCACAATAGATAAGGATAAACCTGGTAATTACAGGCCAGTCAGTTTCACGTCAGTGGTGGGGGAGCTGTTAGAAACAATAATCCGGAAGAAAATCAACAACCACTTGGACAAGCATGGACCAATAAAGGAGAGCCAGCACGGATTTGTTAAGGGCAAATCGTGTTTGACTAACTTGATTGAGTTTGACGAATAAAGGAGAGCCAGCACGGATTTGTTGAGGGAAAATCGTGTTTGACTAACTTGATTGAGTTTTTTGATGCGGTAACAGAGAGGGTGAATGAGGGAAGTGCACTTGATGTGTATATAGGCTTTCCAAAGGCGTTTGATAAAGTATGTCAAAGTATTTACAGCACAGAAACAAACTATTCAGCTCAACAGGTCCGTGCCGGTGTTTCTGATCCACACGAGCCTCCTCCCACCCAGTTTCATCTCACCCCATCAACACATCCTCTATTCCTTTCTTCCTCATGTGCTTATCAAGCCTGCTCTTCAATGCATCTATACTATTCGCCTCAACTCTGCCCTATGGTCGCGAGTTCCACATTCTCACGGCTCTCTGGGTAAAGCAGTTTCTCCTGAATTCGCTACTGGATTTATTAGTGACTGTCTTATATTGATGGCCCCCTAGTTCTGATCTTGCCTACAAGTGGAAATATCTTCTCCATGTCTAGCCGACCAAACCCCTGCATAATCTTAAAGGTCTCTGTCCGGTCACCCCTCAGCCTTCTCTTTTACAGAGACGATCCCCAGCCTGTTGAATCTGTCCAGAGAAGTCTAACCTCTCAGTTCTGATATCAGTCCAGTCACTTTTGCTGCAGCTCCCTCATTGGCTCTACATCCTTTCTATAATATGGGAACTAGAACTGAGAACAGTACTCCAAGTGTGGTCTGAATAAGATTCTGTACATGCTTAACATCATAGAATCATAGAAATTTACAGCACGGAAGTAGACTATTCAGCTCATCGCATCCATGCCGGCCAACCAAGAGCTATCCAGCCGAATCCCACTTTCCACCTCATCGTCTGGAGCCCTGTAGATTACCTTCAGGTGCACATCCAAGTACTTTTTAAATGTGGTGAGGGTTTCTGCCTCTACCACCCTTTCAGGCAGCGAGTTCCAAACCCCCACCACCCTCTGGGTGAAGAAATTTCCCCTCAAATCCCCTCTAAATCTCCCCCCAATTACTTTAAATCTATGCCCCCTGGTTGTTGACCCTTCTGCTAAGGGAAATGTGAGGTCATCCACCTTGGGAAAAAAAAACAGTAAAAGGGAACATTATTTGAATGGGGAGAAATTACAACATGCTGCGGTGCAGAGGGAGTTAGTTTGCAGGTGCAGCAGGTAATCAGGACGGCGAATGGACTGTTGGCCTTCATTGCGAGAGGGATGGAGTACAAAAGCAGGGAGGTCCTGCTGCAACTGTACAAGGTATTGGTGAGGCCGCAACTGCAGTTTGTTCACCTTACTTAAGGAAAGATATACTGGCTTTGGAGGGGGTACAGAGACGATTCACTCGGCTGATTCCGGAGATGAGGGGGTTACCTTATGATGATAGATTGAGTAGACTGGGTCTTTACTCGTTGGAGTTCAGAAGGATGAGGGGTGATCTTATAGAAATATTTAAAATAATGAAAGGGATAGAGAAGATAGAGGCAGAGAGGTTGTTTCCACTGGTCGGGGAGACTAGAACTAGGGGGCACAGCCTCAAAATACGGGGGAGCCAATTTAAAACCGAGTTGAGAAGGAATTTCTTCTCCCAGAGGGTTGTGAATCTATGGAATTCTCTGCCCAGGGAAGCAGTTGAGGCTAGCTCATTGAATGTATTCAAATCACAGATAGATAGATTTTTAACTAATAAGGGAATTAAGGGTTACGGGGAGCGGGCGGGTAAGTGGAGCCGAGTCCACGGCCAGATCAGCCATGATCTTGTTGAATGGCGGAGCAGGCTCGAGGGGCTCGATGGCCTACTTCTGTTCCTAATTCTTATGTTCTTATGAAACAGGTGCGTCCTATCCACTCTATCTTTTATTTTATTCTCGTCTTCAGGTGTAAACCTTGCTGGCGTGGCCGGATTTCTTGGGCGGCAGCAAGGCTTGGATGTTGGGCAGGACCCCACCCTGGGCGATGGTGACTCTACCCAGCAGCTTGTTGAGCTCCTGGTCGTTGCGGATGGCCAGCTGCAGGGCGCGGGGGCTGATGCGGGTCTTCTTGTTGTCGCGGGCCACGATGCCGGCCAGCTCCAGGATCTCGGTAGTCAGGTTGACCCGGCGGCTCCGGCATAGTGACCCTTGCGCAGCGGACGGTGAATGGGGGCCAACTGGGAACTGCAGGCTGGCTCGGGAGGAGCAGGACGTGGCCTTTGCCCCTGGAGTTACAGCGGCCCGACATGTTTTTTTAATCCCTTCACTCCTGCATCAACTTCTAGGCCTGAATGTCTCCCCTCAGCCTACTCAGTTCCAAAGCAAACAACCCCATCCTATCCAACCTTTCCTGATAGCAAAAAGTTCTCCAGTCCCGGCAACATTTCCTGTAACGTGGTGACCAGAACTGCACACAGTCCTCCAGCTGGCGGCCTAACCAGTGTGTTATACAGTTCAAGCATAACCTCCTTTTTATTTAATTTCAAAATATACTTTATTCATATAAAAATTTGTACAGTACATTCAAAAGCAGTTCAGTATGTTTAGCTGTGGTCAGCAATCCCATACACTACATTTGGGTGCTGACGGCAGTTCCGTTCGATACATTCCCTTGCTTTTCAGTTCAAGTACAATTCGGTACAATGCGGGATACATTCTAGTCCATAGAAACATAGAAACATAGAAAATAGGTGCAGGAGCAGGCCATTCGGCCCTTCGAGCCTGCACCGCCATTCAATGAGTTCATGGCTGAACAGGAAACTTCAGTACCCCCTTCCTGCTTTCTCGCCATAACCCTTAATCCCCCGAGTAGTAAGGACTTCATCTAACTCCCTTTTGAATATATTTAGTGAATTGGCCCCAACCACTTTCTGTGGCAGAGAATTCCACAGGTTCACCACTCTCTGGGTGAAGAAGTCTCTCCTCATCTCGGTCCTAAATGGCTTACCCCTTATCCTTAGACTGTGACCCCTGGTTCTGGACTTCCCCAACATTGGGAACATTCTTCCTGCATCTAACCTGTCGAAACCCGTCAGAATTTTAAACGTTTCTATGAGGTCCCCTCTCATTCTTCTGAACTCCAGTGAATACAAGCCCAGTTGATCCAGTCTTTCTTGATAGGTCAGTCCCACCATCCCGGGAATCAGTCTGGTGAATCTTCGCTGCACTCCCTCAATAGCAAGAATGTCCTTCCTCAAGTTAGGAGACCAAAACTGTACACAATACTCCAGGTGTGGCCTCACCAAGGCCCTGTACAACTGTAGCAACACCTCCCTGCCCCTGTACTCAAATCCCCTCGCTATGAAGGCCAACATGCCATTTGCTTTCTTAACCGCCTGCTGTACCTGCATGCCAACCTTCAATGACTGATGTACCATGACACTCAGGTCTCGTTGCACCTTCCCTTTTCCAAATCTGTCACCATTAGATAATAGTCTGGCTCTCTGTTTTTACCACCAAAGTGGATAACCTCACATTTATCCACATTATACTTCATCTGCCACGCATTTGCCCACTCACCTAACCTATCCAAGTCACTCTGCAGCCTCATAGCATCCTCCTCGCAGCTCACACTGCCACCCAACTTAGTACATTCAACAAATTACATTACAAGCGTAACCTCCTTGCTCTTGTATTCTATGCCTTGGCTAATAAAGACACGTATTCCGTACGCTTTCTTAACCACCTTATCTACCTGGCCTGCAACTTTCGGGGATCTGTGGACATGCACTCCCAGGTCCTTTTGTTCCTCTACACTTCTCAGTGTCCTACCATTTAATGTGTATTCCCTTGCCTTGTTAGCCCTCCCCAAATGCATTACCTCACACTTCTCAGGAATGAATTCCATTTGCCACTGTTCTGCCCACCTGACCAGTTCATTGATATCTTCCTGCAGTCCACAGCTTTCTTCTTCATTATTAACCATACAGCCAATCTTAGTATCATCTGCAAACTTCTTAACCATGCCTCCTATATTCAATGCTAAATCATTGATATATAACTTCTCTGCTTTTCAATTCCATCCCTACAGAAATGATCCCCGGTGCATCATTTGTATTTTTATTGCCTTATGAATCTGCATCGCTACTTTGAGTGATTTGTGTGTCTCTATCCCCAGATACCTCTGCTCCTCCACCCCATTTAGACACTGATTGTCCAAGGAATACCATGTAATAACCTTGTTAGCAGAATTGGTGCCCACAGGATAAAAACGGAAGTAGCAGCAGGTATACGCAACTGGCGATGGGATAGACAACGGAGAGTTGTAGTGAATGGGAGCAATGTTGTCGAAATCTCGACCTCCGATAAACGACTCAGACACCTTCAGCTCCAGCAGAAGTTTCTTTAATTTACTTGCTAGCAAGGGAAAGGTCACACACAGTCAATGGCAAAGTGAACACCTCCGCAATGGTACAGTTTCACGAGATATTTAAACAGCAAAACCCAAGTTATGGCCTCTCCCTGTGTATTGGCTCTGTCTCGCAGTCAGTGAATACAGATAAAGAGTTAATTACTACACCCTTGTCCTGACATGGTTTCCAGATATTTCCTTTTGTCAGGGTTATTAGTTGGCCAGCCGGCCATCGCTCGATGAGAGTGTGGTAATGAACTATTACCTGCCTTGCATTGTGTCAGGATTGTCCAGTTTCCTGGTCAATTATCTTTTTGCACCAAATGGATGAGGTCCCTACAAGAGATAATGGCTGGTGGTTTGAGTACTTTGAAAAGGGTGTGGTGGAGTGGAATTGGTGTTGTATAGACAATAGGAGAGCACCATGGGGGGAGGGGGGGGTACTTGTCTTCAACAGGACTTGCCTCCTAGCTGTCTTGTGGCTACCAGCCATTTCAAGCCAGGTTTAGCTGTTTATGCAAGCCGACTGCTTTATGCAGAAATTTCTGGAAGGACCAGGACTCTATTTTGTTATATATTGCAAAGGGCGCAAAAATACCGCGTGGTATCAGCTTAGATAAAAATACATTTCCATAGCGTGCAACGGCCCGGCCCGGAAATCGGCGTGGTCCTGGCCTGTAAGACCATCAGCAAGCCGGGGCCATTGGAGGGAGCAGCGTGCGGCGACATACCAGAGCAGGGAGCAGCGCGTGCTGCTGCAGGAGGGCGACGGCTATGAAGCCAGGTCGCTGATTGCAGTGCGGGCAGGCTCAGCAGGAGGGGCGAAGGAGCGGCAAAAGTCCGTAGAGAGAAGTGACCGGGGCCCAGGAGGGGGCATGGGTTTGGGGCTCAGAAGAGGCGAGGGCCCAGGGGCAGCCCACACTGCGATATATGTGCACACTTGGCCCGTGCAGCAGAGCAGGTCTCCAGTCATCTTGGATAACCCTTGCCACTGGGCCAAGACCTCGCTCTGTCAAGCCCCGTGTGGTGGCTGGTGTGCAACGGCCACCGCACGTTAAAAAAATCCACCCACAGGCATCTTCCACCCTTCAGGATGTAGTTCGGGATCTGGAATATTAGTTCAGGATCTGGAACATTGAAACACCTGTGAACTCATCCCCTTTTGGCGTGGAAGCAAGTCATCCTCGTTTCGAAGGACTGCCTGTGATGATGAAGGTGGTGAATGGGGTTTTTCGGACTGAAGGGAGGTAGACAGTAGAGTTCCCCAGGGGTCAACCACTAGGACCACTGCTGTTTTTGATATACATTAATGACTTGGACTTGGGGGTACTACAACAACAACTTGTATTTATATAGCGCCTTTAAAGTAGTGAAACATCCCAAAGCGCTCCGCAGGAGTATTGTGACGTAAGAAATTTGACACTAAGCCATATAAGTAGAAAATAGCGCAGGTGACCAAAAGCTTGGTCAAAGAAGGAGGTTTTAAGGAGCGTCTTGAAGGAGGAAAGAGAGGTTGAGAGGCGGAGAGGTTTAGGGAGTGAGTTCCAGAGCTTGGGGCCCAGGCAACAGAAGGCACAGCCACCGATGGTGGAGCGATTATAATCAGGGATGCTCAGGAGGGCAGAATTAGAGGAATGCAGACATTTCGGGGGGTTGTGGGGCTGGAGGTGATTACAGAGATAGGATGGGGGGAGGGGGAACTGGAGGTGACTACAGAGATAGGGAGGGGGTGAGGGGGGCTGGAGATGATTACAGAGATAGGGAGGGGAAGGGGTGGAGGTGATTACAGATGAAGGGAGGGGGAACTGGAGGTGATTACAGAGATAGGGAGGGGGAACTGGAGGTGATTACAGAGATAGGGAGGGGGAGGGGGAACTGGAGGTGATTACAGAGATAGGGAGGGGGAGGGGGGAACTGGAGGTGATTACAGAGATAGTGAGCGGGAGGGGAAACTGGAAGTGATTACAGAGATAGGGAGGGGAGGGGATCTGGAGGTGATTACAGAGATAGGGAGGGGGGAGGGGGAACTGGAGATGATTACAGAGATAAGGAGGGGGGAGTTGGTGGAGGTGATTACAGATGTAGGGAGGGGGAGGGGGAACTGGAGGTGATTACAGAGATAGTGAGGGGGAGGGGGAACTGGAGGTGATTACAGAGATAGGGAGGGGAGGGGATATGGAGGTGATTACAGAGATCGGGAGGGGGAGTGGAGGTGATTACACAGATAGGGAGGGGGAGGGGGTGGAGGTGATTACAGAGATAGGGAGGGGGAGGGGGAACTGGAGGTGATTACAGAGATAGGGAGGGGAGGCGATCTGGAGGTGATTACAGAGATAGGGAGGGGGGAGGGGGAACTGGAGGCGATTACAGAGATAAGGAGGGGGGAGGGGGTGGAGGTGATTACAGATGTAGGGAGGGGGAACTGGAGGTAATTACAGAGATAGTGAGGGGGAGGGGGAACTGGAGGTGGTTACAGAGATAGGGAGGGGGAACTGGAGGTGATTACAGAGATAGTGAGGGGGAGGGGGAACTGGAGGTGATTACAGAGATAAGGAGGGGGAGGGGGTGGAGGTGATTACAGAGATAGTGAGGGGGAGGGGGAACTGGAGGTGATTACAGAGATAGGGAGGGGGTGAGGGGGGGAACAAGAGGTGATTACAGAGATAGGGAGGGGGGAGGCCATGGAGGGCACAATTTTGAAATTTGCAGATGACACAAAACTTGGAAGTGTAGTAAACAGTGGGGAAGATGGCCAGACTTCAAAAGGACATAGGCAGGCTGGTGGAATGGGTGGAAACAGGGCAGATGAAATTCAACACAGAAAAGGGTGAGGTGATACATTCTGGCCGCGAGAATGAGGAAAGACCATACATGCTAAATGGGACAATTTTAAAGGGGAAGTAAGAAGAGTGAGACCGAGGCTATTTGTGCACAAATCTTTGAAGGTGGCAGCACAAGTAACAAAGCAGTTAATAAGGCACATTGTTGTGTATGGCTCTGGTACATTCAATGTATGATAAGTACAATGGTGCACCACAGAGGGCGCTGTGGTGGGAGACCTGAAAGTACATGCACGAGGCAGTATAAAAGGCTGCCCACCACACCTGTGGAGCACTCTGGAGCTGCTCAATAAAGGACCAAGGTCACAGCAGTTAGATCAACACCAGACCGTGTGGAGTCAGTGATTTGTGTGCTACATACATGACACACATGGGATCCTGGGCTTTAGAAATCAAGTACAAAACCCAGGAAGTCATGTGAACCCTTTATAAAACACTGGTTAGGCCCCAGCTGTGTCCAATTCTGGGCACCAATCTTTAGGAAGGATGTGATGGCTTTGGGGAGGTACAGGAGGTTCCAGAGATGAGGGATTATAGATCTGTTACAGCATATATACAGCAGACACCTCAAATAGCGGGAGAAATATCACCACCGATGTCTCCGCAAGATCCTGCAAATCCCCTGGGAGGACAGACGCACCAACGTCAGTGTCCTCGACCAGGCCAACATCCCCAACATCGAAGCACTGACCACACTCGACCAGCTCCGTTGGGCGAGCCACACTGTCCACATGACCGACACAAGACTCCCAAAGCAAGCGCTCTACTCGGAACTCCTACACGGCAAGCGAGCCCCAGATGGGCAGAGGAAACGTTACAAGGGACACCCTCAAACCCTCCTTGATAAAGTGCAACATCCCCACCGACACCTGGGAGTCCCTGGCCAAAGACCGCCCCAAGTGGAGGAAGTGCATCCGGGAGGGCGCTGAGCACCTCGAGTCTCGTCGCCGAGAGCATGCAGAAACCAAGCGCAGCCAGCGGAAGAAGCGTGCGGCAAAACAGACTCCCCACCCACCCATCGACTGTGTCCCACCTGTGACAGAGACTGTAATTCCCGTATTGGACTGTTCAGTCACTTGAGAACTCACTTTTAGAGTGGGAGCAAGCCTTTCATCGATTTCCAGGGACTGCCTCTGATGATGATTACAGTTCTGTGGGACCTTGCTTTAAGGTCTCATCCAAGACTCAGCACCTCAGAGGTATTAGCCCAGGTTACGTGGGCCTTGAATGCACGACCTTCTGACTCAGAGAGGAGAGCACTGCCAAGGGAGTGGGGGCCTCATCCTCAAAATAAACAACTGACATTTGAATACAGGACACACTGAGGCTTTCATTGCACGCAGCATGTTCTGATCTGTGTGTGGGACATTGCTGCAGTGGTTTTATAGAGCGGAGAGAGCTCAGGCTTGCCCCTGCCTGGGAGAGAGCTGTGGGGCTGTCCATTCCGCTCAGAGCCACGGACCAGGCCCAGGCCTTGGGCCCATGAGGTGAAAAAAACATACACAAATTAACTTGGCTTTTCCCGGCCCCACCACCACCAGGCCCCCACCCCCGAGGTCTCAACACCTCGCCTCGCACCAACTCTCCAGCGATAGTCAGGAGGCCATTTACACATTGCCGTGAAATGTTTTACGCGACTGAAATCCTGTCGATTTGTCGCAGTTTCAGGTCGAAACCCATCGCTGGTTTGGAACAATTTTAAGTTGGTGTGGCAGAAAAATAAAATCCAATATTCTCCAGATACAATTCGCCAATTGCCGCAGGTGGGAATCGTACGAGTATGGCGCTATTACCGCTGCAGGGAGAGGCGCGAGCGGGGGGCAAGAGGGTGACGGCTGATTGGAGCGTGGGGCAGGTACAGTAGGAGCGGCGAGAGTTCGGGGCCCAGGAGAGGCGAGGGCTCAGGGGCAGCACGGGCCCAGCCCACACTGCGATATGTGCGGGCGCACTAGGTCCATGCAGCAGAGCTGGTCTCCAGTCGTCCTGGTTAATCCTTGCCACTGGACCAAGACCTAACTCTGTCAAGCCCCATGTGGTGGCTGGTGTGTAACGGCCACCACACGTTAAAAAAATCCACGCACAGGCATCTTCCACCCTTCAGGATGTAGTTCGGGATCTGGAATATTAGGTCTTTCATTGAAACACCTGTGAACTCATCCCTTTTTTGGCTTGGAAGCAAGTCATCTGCGTCTCAACTTATGACACTAAGTTGGGTGGCAGTGTGAGCTGCGAGGAGGATGCTATGAGGCTGCAGAGTGACTTGGATAGGTTAGGTGAGTGGGCAAATGCATGGCAGATGAAGTATAATGTGGATAAATGTGAGGTTATCCACTTTGGTGGTAAAAACAGAGAGACAGACTATTATCTGAATGGTGACAGATTAGGAAAAGGGGAGGTGCAACGAGACCTGGGTGTCATGGTACATCAGTCATTGAAGGTTGTCATGCAGGTACAGCAGGCAGTTAAGAAGGCAAATGACATGTTGGCCTTCATAGCGAGGGGATTTGAGTACAGGGGCAGGGAGGTGTTACTACAGTTGTGCAGGGCCTTGGTGAGGCCACACCTGGGGTACTGTGTACAGTTTTGGTCTCCTAACTTGAGGAAGGACATTCTTGCTAGTGAGAGAGTGCAGCGAAGGTTCACCAGACTGGTTCCCGGGATGCTGGGACTGACCTATCAAGAAAGACTGGATCAACTGGGCTTGTATTCACTGGAGTTCAGAGAATGAGAGGGGATCTCATAGAAACGTTTAAAATTCTGACGGGTTTCGACAGGTTAGATGCAGGAAGAATGTTCCCAATGTTGGGGAAGTCCAGAACCAGGGGTCACAATCTAAGGATAAGGGGTAAGCCATTTAGGACCGAGATGAGGAGAAACTTCTTCACCCAGAGAGTGGTGAACCTGTGGAATTCTCTACCACAGAAAGTTGTTGAGGCCAATTCACTAAATATATTCAAAAAGGAGTTCGATGAAGTCCTTACTACTAGGGGGATCAAGGGGTATGGCGAGAAAGCAGGAATGGGGTACTGAAGTTTCATGTTCAGCCATGAACTCATTGAATGGCGATGCAGGCTAGAAGGGCTGAGTGGCCTGCTCCTGCATCTATTTTCTATGTTTCTATGTTACAAGGGACCGCCTATGATGATGATGGTTTTATAGAGGGTTAAGTGAACATTATGAGCATAGAGACTTGTGAATCACTCAGATTGAAATAATACTCATATTGAAGCTGCCTGTTGCACTAGATACAGAAAGCATTATGCCAAATATTCATTGTTTAAACCCAGGCCCTCCACTTATACTCACAATACTTGTTGAGTGGGAAGTTTGATCATTTAGTGTCTATTATCTACAGTACTGCCTTCAATTTTCACTTCAAGACCTTCAGTTGCAGCACACGAATACCCTCTGTGAAAAGGCTGGGAATCTGAAAGAAGAGAAAGACTTGGATTTATATAGCGCCTTTCTTGACCACCTGATGTTTCAAAGCATTTTACAGTCAATGAAGTACTTCTGGAGTGTGGTCACTCTTGTAATGTGGAAAATGCAGCAGCCAACTTGCGCACAGCAAGCTCCCACAGACAGCAATGCGACAATGACCAGATTATCTGTTTTTTTTGTTACGTTAATTGAGGGATAAATATTGGTCAGGGCACCGGGGATAACTCCCCTGCTCTTCTTCGAAATAGTGCCACGGGATTTTTTTTTACATCCGCTTGATAGAGCAGACGGGGCCTCGGTTTAATGTCTGATCCAAAAGACGGCACCTCCGGCAGTGCAGCGCTCCCTCAGCACTGCACTGGAGTGTCAGCCGAGATTTATGTGCTCCGGTCCCTGCAGTGGGGCTTGAACCACCAACATTCTGGCCCGGAGGCGAGAGAGAGAGCGCTATCCACTGAGCTACAGCTGACATTCTACACGTAAATATTGTCGGATCAAACAACCCCAGGAACCTTTCCCTGGAGGATCGGTAATCATCGCTGCCCACCCTGATCAGAGTGGGTCAGGACAGCTCTGGACTGTCAGAGGGAGAAAGCATGAGGAAGGCCAAAGGAAGGTGATCAAGGTAGAACGTGAAACCATGAGGATCAGCCAGTTGTTCAGGAGCAGTTTTGGGAAAAGCAGCCAGCTTGGGACTCCAGTGGTCAGTGGGCCGGCAGGGATCGGGAAATCCACTATGGTCCAGAAGCTTGTCCATGACTGGGCCGCTGGGAAAATATATCCACAGTTTCAGTTCCTCTTTCTGTTCAAATTTCGAGACCTCAACTCCATAAAAGTCAGGACAAGCATCAAGCTGGTGTATCGCTGCACACTCAGTTCCACATCTCTGTATCTCCCTCTCATCATCATCATAGGCAGTCCCTTGGAATCGAGGAAGACTTTCTTCCACTCCAAAAATGAGTCCATAGGTGGCTGAACAGTCCAATATGAGAACCACAGTCCCTGTCACAGGTGGGACAGATAGTCGTTGAGGGTAAGGGTGGGTGGGACAGGTTTGCCGCACGCTCTTTCCGCTGCCTGCGCTTGATTTCTGCATGCTCTCGATGACGAGACTCGAGGTGCTCAGCGCCCTCCCGGATGCACTTCCTCCACTTAGGGCGGTCTTTGGCCAGGGACTCCCAGGTGTCAGTGGGGATGTTGCACTTTATCAGGGAGGCTTTGAGGGTATCCTTGTAACGTTTCCTCTGCCCGCCTTTGGCTCGTTTGCTGCGAAGGAGTTCTGAGTAGAGCGCTTGCTTTGGGAGTCTCGCGTCTGACATGCAAACTATGTGGCCTGCCCAGCAAAGCTGATCAAATGTGGTCAGTGCTTCAATGCTGGGGATGTTGGCCTGGTCGAGGACGCTAATGTTGGTGCGTCTGTCCTCCCAGGGGATTTGTAGGATCTTGTGAAGACATCGTTGGTGACATTTCTCCAGTGACTTGAGGTGTCTATTGTACATGGTCCATGTCTCTGATCCATACAGGAGGGCGGGTATTACTACAGCCCTGTAGGCCATGAGCTTGGTGGCAGTTTTGAGGGCCTGGTCTTCAAACACTCTTTTCCTCAGGCTACCGAAGGCTGCAATGGAGGCGGTGTTGGATCTCGTCGTCGATGCCTGCTCTTGTTGATAGGAGGCTCCCGAGATAAGGGAAGTGGTCCACGTTGTCGAGGGCCACGCCGTGGATCTTGATGACTGGAGGGCAGTGCTGTGCAGCGAGGACAGGCTGGTGGAGGACCTTTGTCTTACTAATGTTTAGCGTAAGGCCCATGCTTTCATACGCCTCGATAAATACGTCGATTATGTCCTGGAGTTCAGCCTCTGTATGTGCGGAGACGCAGGCATTGTCCGCGTACTGTAGCTCGATGACAGAGGTTGGGGTGGTCTTGGACCTGACCTGGAGATGGCGAAGGTTGAACAGCTTCCCACTGGTTCTGTAGTTTAGTTCCACTCCAGCGGGGAGCTCGTTGACTGTGAGGTGGAGCATGGCAGCGAGGAAGATTGAGAAGAGGGTTGGGACGATAACGCAGCCCTGTTTGACCCCGATCCGGACATGGATTGGGTCTGTGATGGATCCATTGGTAAGGATCTCGGCCTGCATGTCGTCATGGAGCAGGCAGAGGATGGTGATGTACTTTTGGGGGCATCCGAAACGGAGGAGGACGCTCCATAGACCCTCGCGGTTGACGGTGTCAAAGGCCTTTGTAAGTTCGAAGAAGGCCATGTATAAGGGCTGGCGCTGCTCCCTGCATTTTTCCTGCAGCTGTCGCGCTGCAAAAATCATGTCCGTGGTGCCCCGGAGGGGACGAAATCCGCCCTGCGACTCCGGGAGGAGCTACTCGGCCACGGGGAGAAGATGGTTGAGGAGGACTCTAGCGACGACTTGCCCAGTAGTTGATCGCAGGAAGATTCCTCTCCCCATCTCCCTCTGCTGGTGTATCATTATCATCATCATCATCATAGGCAGTCCCTCGGAATCGAGGAAGACTTGCTTCTACTCCTGAAGTGAGTTCTTTAGTGGCTGAACGGTCCAATACGGGAGCCATAGACTCTGTCACAGGTGGGACAGACAGTCGCTGAGTGTAAGGGTGGGTAGGACTGGTTTGACGCACGCGCTTTCCGCTGCCTGCGCTTGATTTCTGCACGCTCTCGTCGATGAGATTCGAGGTGCTCAGCGCCCTCCCGGGTGCACTTCCTCCAAGTGGGCAGTCTTTGGCCAGGGACTCCCAGGTGTCAGTGGGGATGTCGCACTTTATCAGGAAGGCTTTGAGGGTGTCCCTGTAGTGTTTCCTCTGCCCACCTGGGGCTGACTTGCCGTGGACGAGTTCCGAGTAGAGCGCTTGCTTTAGGAGTCTCGTGTCTGACATGCGAGCAATGTGGTCCGCCCAGCGGAGCTGATCGAGTGTGGTCAATGCTTCGATGCTGGGGATGTTGGCCTGGTCGAGGACGCAAATGTTGGTGCGTCTTTCCTCCTAGGGGATTTGTAGGATCTTGTGAAGACAATGTTGGTGATATTTCTCCAGCGACTTGAGGTGTCTACTGTATATGGTCAATGTTTCTGAGCCATACAGGAGCCTAGCTCCCTCTGCTGGTATATCACTGCACACTCAGTTCCACACCTCTCCCTAGCTCCCTCTGCTGGTGTATCACTGCACACTCAGTTCCACACCTCTCCCTAGCTCCCTCTGCTGGTGTATCACTGCACACTCAGTTCCACACCTCTCCCTGGCTCCCTCTGCTGGTGTATCACTGCACACTCAGTTCCACACCTCTCCCTGGCTCCCTCTGCTGGTGTATCACTGCACACTCAGTTCCACACCGCTCCCTAGCTCCCTCTGCTGGTGTATCACTGCACACTCAGTTCCACACCTCTCCCTGGCTCCCTCTGCTGGTGTATCACTGCACACTCAGTTCCACACTGCTCCCTAGCTCCCTCTGCTGGTGTATCACTGCACACTCAGTTCCACACTGCTCCCTAGCTCCCTCTGCTGGTGTATCACTGCACACTCAGTTCCACACCTCTCCCTAGCTCCCTCTGCTGGTGTATCACTGCACACTCAGTTCCACACCTCTCCCTGGCTCCCTCTGCTGGTGTATCACTGCGCACTCCCAGTTCCACACCTCTCCCTAGCTCCCTCTGCTGGCGTATCACTGCACGCTCAGTTCCACACCTCTCCCTGGCTCCCTCTGCTGGTGTATCACTGCACACTCAGTTCCACACCTCTCCCTGGCTCCCTCTGCTGGTGTATCACTGCACACTCTGTTCCACACCTCTCCCTAGCTCCCTCTGCTGGTGTATCACTGCACACTCAGTTCCACACCTCTCCCTAGCTCCCTCTGCTGGTGTATCACTGCACACTCAGTTCCACACCTCTCCCTAGCTCCCTCTGCTGTGAGACGGGTTCCCAGTGTGCAAACTGTGAGGTTTGAAGGGGCTGCTCCTCGATTTCTGGTTGCACTTCAGTCCCATGTTCCTGATCTTTGGGCACCCGGTGCGGAGGGGAACGGGCAGTTCGGAGGGCCTCCTCGTAGGACATAAGAACATAAGAAATAGGAGCAGGAGTCGGCCATTTGACCCCTTGAGTCTGCTCCGACATTCAATAAGGTCATGGCTGATCTAATCACGGACTCAGCTCCACTTCCCCGCCCACTCCCCATAACCCTTTACTATATTATCGCTCAAAAATCTGTGGATCTCCGCCTTAAATATATTTAATGACCCAGCCTCCACAGCTCTCTGGGGCACAGAATTCCACAGATTTACAACCCTCTGAGAGAAGAAATTCCTCCTCATCTCAGTTTTAAATGGGCGTCCCCTTATTCTGAGACAATGTTCCCCTGGTTTTAGTTTCCCCTGTGAGTGGAAATATCCTCTCTGCATCCACCTTGTTGAGCCCCCTCGTATCTTATAAGTTTCGATAAGATCACCTCTCATTCTTCTAAAATCCATTGCGTATAGGTCCAACCTACTCAACCTATCCTCATAAGTCAACCCCCTCATCTCCGGAATCAACCTGGTGAACCTTCTCTGAACAGCCTCCAATGCAAGTATATCCTTCCTTAAATACGGAGACCACAACTGTACGCAGTACTCCAGGTGTGACCTCACTAATACCCTGTACAGTTGTAGCAGGACTTCTCTGCTTTTATACTCCATCCCCCTTGCAATAAAGGCCAACATTGCATTTGCCTTCCTGATCACTTGCTGTACCTGCATACTAACTTTTTGTGTTTCACGCACAAGGACCCCAGGTCCCAATATACTGCTGTACTTTGCAATTTTTCTCCATTTAAATAATAATTTGCTATTCTATTTTTTCTGCCAAAGTGGATAACCTCACATTTTCCCACATTATACTCCATCTGCCAAATGTTTGCCCACTCACTTAGCCTGTCTATATCCCTTTGCAGATTTTTTGTGTCCTCCTCACAATTTACTTTCCCACTGTACTGTATCGGGTTAATCATATAGGGTTAATGATGATATTTTGACATTTACAGTACGTTTCTGCTCCATGCCTCGTGGAATGTTGTTCATGCAGAGCGAGAGAGAGACCTCGATGTGCACACCAGCTTGTTTATGGAACGGTCACGCCTCAAGATCTCAAGCTTTGTGGAGGAGCAGCTGGGGCCTTACAGATTAGGAGTTGGCCATAAGCCACATGCACCCATGTTTTGTTCGATAGTATGTTTGATTAATAGTATAAAGGAACGGACTGTCCCGTAGCTCTTTGAACTTCACCTTGGACTGTGATTCACGAGCGGGGCCAGGACCCCCAAGGCTCCAGACCAGCCGTTGTTGCGGAGTTCCCGACGGGCTGATGGCCGTGAGCTTTGTTGCATCTTATCATACTTCTCTTTTCTTTGTCAACTGTATTATTATGTTTCTTTTCTCTCAGTAAACGGTATTTTATCTTTACTTCATTTGTCTTGTTTCTTATTTAACATTCATCCCGATCCCGAACCTGGGTCTATTATTATCGACCCAGAACAATTTGGCGTCACGAACAGGATCTGGTAAAATGTTTAAGAGAAAAGACAAGAAGCAGTCTCCTCCTGCGGGAGAGAAGTATAGAATACCAGGGTGGGGCACGAGGGATGAGGGTTTTGACTCTCTTGCCAAGGTGCTAGCCCGGTATGGACTCCCACAACATGGGGATACGCCGTTATTGGAACAGAACAAAGACAGAACCGTACCCCACATGGCACTGTCTCTCCTGGAGGAAGTGGACTTCCCACAGGAGAAAGATAGTGCCCCACAAATGGGATGGATTTTGTTGACAGCATTCAGGGCGATGTGTAAAGAACTTAAGGAAAGTGAGGCAGAAAACCTACAATTAAAAACAGTCGTTAAGGTTTTGGAAAGTCAAAACTCGACTCTGACTGAAGCGGTCCGCACTGCACAAGAGCGGGCGGATAAAGTCAATGAACAATCAGAAACTTTACTATGCCGTCTGGCAACAGTACAGCTTTTTTTAAAAGCCAGACGACGGGAATTACAGATAGATCGGTCAAAGGTACGTGCATTGGTAGCTGGACCCACTTGGGATCCGGCTCGTTGGAACGGAGACATCTGGTACTCCTCCGACTCAGAATATGGAGGACAGATGGAGAGCGGGGGGGAGGGGAACGGAAGGCAATTAAAGACCCTCCCCCATATGCTCCCGGCACGAGAGCTCGACCCCTTATGACAAATAAGACGAAACAGCAAGATGGGGAACAGCCGGTAACCACGAGAGGGGTGCTTGACTTCACCACTCGTGAGTTACAAGAAATAGGGTCTCGATTTCACCAAAAACCTGGGGAATCATTGTCAGAATGGCTAACCAGGATTTGGGACCAGGGAGCATCAGGCGTAATACTTAACCCCGAAGTGTTAACAAAAATGGGGACTATGGCTACGGACCACCATATCACAGCAGTGCTACGGAATGTCCAGGGCACAGGTTCGCTATGGGACATGTTTACTATAGGGGTCCGGCAAAAATATCCCTCTGCCGTTGATTGGGAAGGGGAGGTAAAACCTTGGAATACGATGGCGGAGGGTGCGATACAGTTGCGCAACATGGCAACACAGGGAGGATTATATCACCAACCATATGGGGGGCCAGATCAGGAGCTCTTTACGGCAGGAATGCGGAGCAGACTGATGAAGAGTGGCCCTCCTATGATGAGGGGTGTGCCACTCGAATTATTGGGACCAGCCCAAGGGCAGCGGGTGGGGTACGCATGCCTATCGTTAGGACAGTTAGAGGATGCAGAAGGTAGTGTGCGAGAGTCGAGAACGGCTCATGTAGAGGGGGATCGGGACCAGCGACAAGGTTCGACCTCTGGGAAAGGTACAGGGTCAGCAAAGACAAAAAAAAGAATTACGCGAAGGGACATGTTCGCGGCTTTACTGAAGGCAGGGGTCCACAAGGAAAAAATTGATGGAATCCCAACAGGAGCGATGTATTCTATGTGGAAGCAACACTGCGTCCCGGAAACAGGGAAGATTGAAAGGAGGGAGGTAAGGGAGACTAAGTCGGATAGCGATAAGTCTGCGGATGTGGAGAAATCACCTCCCGCAGCCTATACCCCAAAGTAGAAGACCTGTGGAAGGCTAGTAATCCCCTCAACTAGAGGTGTGGCCAGGATACGGGAGTACTCCCCATTAGAAGCACATCAACCAAAGCTCCCGGGATCTGAGGCCACTCATTCCGATTACGATACATTGGCGGGATGGGGGGAACATATAAAGAGATGTGGCTTTACTAGACACAGGGGCAGAAGTTACTATTATCCATGGAAATACTAGGAAACACACAGGGTTTGATGATTAATGGGTTCGGAGGGGCAGAAACGCCCGCTGTCGGAACAACTATCAGAATGGCGTTGAGAAATGGGCCTCCGCGCTGGGCAACGGTCTTAATATCGGCAGTAAAGGAACATATTATTGGGATGGACCATTTAAAGGGAACCACACACAACACCCCATTCGGGCGATTCTCATTCGGGATACGGGCGATCACTGTGATTGCAGGAGAAGCAAATTGGGAACCAGTGGCAATACCACGGTCATCGCGTATAGTGACTATGAAACAGTACCGAATACCCGGGAGACACAAAGAAATAGGGGAAACCATACAAGGGCTCTGGGAGGCGGGTATCATTAGACATGCGGTGTCCCCCTACAATAGCCCTGTTTGGCCTGTGCAGAAACCCGACAAAAGTTGGAGGATGACTGTGGACCACCGACAACTGAACAAATTTGCCCCTCCCCTGGCAACCCGCTGTCCCAGATGTAGTAACTATAACAGAGCGGCTGTCTGAAGAAGGTGCGGAGTGGTATGTGGTAATCGACCTGACCAATGCATTTTTCTCCATTCCAACAGTGGAAGAATCCCAGGACCAGTTTGCATTCACTTGGGAAGGGAGGCAATACACGTTTAAACGCCGACCTCAAGGTGACCTACGTAGCCCTACCCTATGCCACGGATTGGTGGCCCGGGACCTGGACATGTGCACGTTGGCCCCTAATGCCTCACTGGCACATTACATCGATGATGTACTAATAAGGGGTCCCACCGAGGCAGTGGTGTCAGAAGCCCTAGCTACGTTATTCCAACACATGCTAGACAGGGTCTGGGAGATAAATCCGAAGAAGGTGCAAGGCCCTAGCCAGACTGTTCAGTTTCTGGGGATCCAATGGTCTCGGGGTGAGCGCATCATACGGGAAAAAAAGTGGGACAGCTATAGTGATAGGGGACTCTATTGTAAGGGGAATAGATAGGAGTTTCTGCGGTCGCAACTGAGACTCCAAGATGGTATGTTGCCTCCCTGGTGCAAGGGTCAAGGATGTCTCGGAGTGGCTGCAGAGCATTCTGGAGAGGAAGGGTGAACAGCCAGTTGTCGTGGTACATGTAGGTACCAACGATATAGGTAAGAAGCGGGAAGAGGTCCTACAAGCTGAATTTAGGGAGCTAGGAGTTAAATTAAAAAGTAGGACCTCAAAGGTAGTAATCTCTGGATTGCTACCAGTGCCACATGCTAATCAGAGTAGAGGGAGCAGGATAGTTAGAATAAATATGTGGCTTGAGCAGTGGTGCAAGAGGGAGGGATTCAAATTCCTGGGACATTGGAACCAGTTCTGAGGGAAGTGGACCTGTACAAAAGGGACAGTCTGCACTTGGGCAGGACTGGAACTGATGTCCTGGGGGTAACATTTGCTAATGCAGTTCGGGAGTGTTTAAACTAATATGGCAGGGGGATGGGAACCTATGCAGCGAGACAGGGCTAAGTAATATGGAGTCAGAAACAGATGGTAGAAAGGTAAAAAACAATAGTGGAAGGCCGAGTAAACAAAGGCAAGAAACAAAAAGGGCCACATTACATCATAATTCTAAAAGGACAAAGGGTGTTAAAAAAGCAAGCCTGAAGGCTTTGTGTCTTAATGCAAGGAGTATCCGTAATAAGGTGGATGAATTAACTGTGCAAATAGATGTTAACAGATATGATGTGATTGGGATTACAGAGACGTGGCTCCAGGATGATCAGGGCTGGGAACTCAACATCCAATGGTATTCAACATTCAGGAAGGACAGAATAAAAGGAAAAGGAGGTGGGGTAGCATTGCTAAAGAGGAGATTAATGCAATAGTTAGGAAGGACATTAGCTTGGATGATGTGAAATCTATATGGGTAGAGCTGCAGAACACCAAAGGGCAAAAAACGTTAGTGGGAGTTGTGTACAGACCTCCAAACAGTAGTAGTGATGTTGAGGAGGGCATCAAACAGGAAATTAGGGGTGCATGCAATAAAGGTGCAGCAGTTATCATGGGTGACTTTAATATGCATATCGATTGGGCTAGCCAAACTGGAAGCAATATGGTGGAGGAGGATTTCCTGGAGTGCATAAGGGATGGTTTTCGAGACCAATATGTCGAGGAACCAACTAAGGGGGAGGCCATATTAGACTGGGTGTTGTGTAATGAGAGATAATTAATGAGCAATCTCGTTGTGCAAGGCCCCTTGGGGAAGAGTGACCATAATATGGTGGAATTCTACATTAGGATGGAGAATGAAACAGTTAATTCAGAGACCATGGTCCAGAACTTAAAGATGGGTAACCTTGAAGGTATGAGGCGTGAATTGGCTAGGATAGATTGGCGAATGATACTTAAGGGGTTGACTATGGATGGGCAATGGCAGACATTTAGAGACTGCATGGATGAATTACAACAATTGTACATCCCTATCTGGCGTAAAAATAAAAAAGGGAAGGTGGCTCAACCGTGGCTATCTAGGGAAATCAGGGATAGCATTAAAGCCAAGGAAGTGGCATACAAATTGGCCAGAAATAGCAACAAACCCGGGGACTGGGAGAAATTTAGAACTCAGCAGAGGAGGACAAAGGGTTTGATTAGGGCAGGGAAAATAGAGTAAGAGAGGAAGCTTGCAGGGAACATTAAAACGGACTGCAAAAGCTTCTATAGATATGCAAAGAGAAAAAGGTTAGTAAAGAGAAATGTAGGTCCCCTGCAGTCAGAATCAGGAGAAGTCATAATGGGGAGCAAAGAAATGGCAGACCAATTGAACAAGTACTTTGGTTCGGTATTCACTAAGGAGGACACAAACAACCTTCCGGATATAAAAGGGGTCAGAGGGTCTAGTAAGGAGGAGGAACTGAGGGAAATCCTTATTAGTCGGGAAATTGTGTTGGGGAAATTGATGGGATTGAAGGCCGATAAATCCCCAGGGCCTGATGGACTGCATCCCAGAGTACTTAAGGAAATAGTGGATGCATTGACAGTAATTTTCCAACATTCCATCGACTCTGGATCAGTTCCTATCGAGTGGAGGGTAGCCAATGTAACCCCACTTTTTAAAAAAAGGAGGGAGAGAGAAAACGGAATTATAGACCGGTCAGCCTGACATCGGTAGTGGGTAAAATGATGGAATCAATTATTAAGGATGTCATAGCAGCGCATTTGGAAAGAGGTGACATGATAGGTCCAAGTCAGCATGGATTTGTGAAAGGTAATCATGTGTGAACAACTGCAGGAATTTTTTGAATGTTTCCAGTAGAGTGGACAAGGGAGAACCAGTTGATGTGGTGCATTTGGACTTTCAGAAAGCTTTCGACAAGGTCCCACATAAGAGATTAATGTGCAAAGTTAAAGCACATGGGATTGGGGGTAGTGTGCTGACATGGATTGAGAACTGGTTGGCAGACAGGAATCAAAGAGTAGGAGTAAATGGGTACTTTTCAGAATGGCAGGCAGTGACTAGTAGGGTACCGCAAGGTTCTGTGCTGGGGCCCCAGCTGTTTACACTGTACATTAATGATTTAGACGAAGAGATTAAATGTAGCATCTCCAAATTTGCGGATGACACTAAGTTGGGTGGCAGTGTGAGCTGCGAGGAGGATGCTATGAGGCTGCAGAGTGACTTGGATAGGTTAGGTGAGTGGGCAAATGCGTGGCAGATGAAGTATAATGTGGATAAATGTGAGGTGATCCACTTTGGTGGTAAAAACAGAGAGACAGACTATTATCTGAATGGTGACAGATTAGGAAAAGGGAAGGTGCAACGAGACCTGGGTGTCATGGTACATCAGTCATTGAAGGTTGGCATGTAGGTACAGCAGGCGGTTAAGAAAGCAAATGGCATGTTGGCCTTCATAGCGAGGGGATTTGAGTACAGGGGCAGGGAGGTGTTGCTACAGATGTACAGGGCCTTGGTGAGGCCACACCTGGAGTATTGTGTACAGTTTTGGTCTCCTAACTTGAGGAAGGACATTCTTGCTATTGAGGGAGCGCAGCGAAGATTCACCAGACTGATTCCCGGGATGGTGGGACTGACCTATCAAGAAAGACTGGATCAACTGGGCTTGTATTCACTGGAGTTCAGAAGAGTGAGAGGGGACCTCATAGAAACGTTTAAAATTCTGACGGGTTTGGACAGGTTGGATTCAGGAAGAATGTTCCCAATGTTGGGGAAGTCCAGAACCAGGGGTCACAGTCTAAGGATAAGGGGTAAGCCATTTAGGACCGAGGTGAGGAGAAACTTCTTCACCCAGAGAGTGGTGATCCTGTGGAATTCTCTACCACAGAAAGTAGTTGAGGCCAATTCACTAAATATATTCAAAAGGGAGTTAGATGAAGTCCTTACTACTCGGGGGATCAAGGGGTACGGCGAGAAAGCAGGAAGGTGGTACTGAAGTTCCATGTTCAGCCATGAACTCATTGATTCGCGGTGCAGGCTGGAAGGGCTGAATGGCCTGCTCCTGCACCTATTTTCTATGTTTCTATGTTTCACAGGGAGGGATTTTCACAAGGAGTAAGTTTCACAGGGAGGTGGTTTCACAGGGAGTGAGATTCACAGGGAGGGCTATTCACAAGGAGTGAGTATCACAGGGAGTGAGTTTCACAGGGAGTGAATTTCACAGTGAGGGATATTCACAATGTGTGAGTTTCACAAGGAGGGATATTTATAGGGAGTGAGTTTCACAGGAAGTGAGTTTCACAGGGTGTGATTTTCACAGCAAGAGAGTTTCACAGGGAGGGATATTTACAGGGAGTGAATTTCACAGGGAGTGATTTTCACAGGGATGGATATTTATAGGGAGTGAGTTTCACAGGGAGTGAGTTTCACGGTGAGTGATTTTCTTCATGAGTGAGTTTCACATGGAGTGAGTTTCACAGAGAATGAGTTTCACAGGGAGTCAATTTCACAGGGAGTGAGTTTCACAGGGCGGGGTTTTCACAGGGAGAGAGTTGCGCAGGGAGTGAGTTTCACAAGGACGGATATTCACAGGGAGTGAGTTTCACAGGGAGGGATATTTACAGGGAATGAGTTTCACAGGGAGTGATTTTCAAAGGGAGTGATTTTCACAGGGAGTGAGCTTCACAGGGAGGGATATTGACAGGGAGAGGTTTTCACAGGGAGTGCGTTTCACAGGGAGTGAATTTCACAGGGAGGGAGTTTCACATGGAGTGAGTCTCACCGGGAGTGGTTTTCACAGGGAGTGAGTTTCACAGGGAGTGAATTTAACAGGGAGGGAGTTTCACATGGAGAGAGTTTCACAGGGAGGGGATTTCACAGGGAGTGAGTTTCACAGGGAGGGATATTGACAGGGAGAGGTTTTCACAGGGAGTGCGTTTCACAGGGAGTGAGTTTCACAGGGAGAGGTTTTCACAGGGAGTGCGTTTCACAGGGAGGGATATTTATAGGGAGTGAGTTTCACAGGGAGTGAGTTTCAGAGGGAGTGGTTTTCACAGGGAGAAAGTTTCACAGGGAGTGAATTTCAGAGGGAGGGAGTTTCACATGGAGTGAGTTTCACAGGGAGGGGGTTTCACAGGGAGGGATATTAAAAGGGAGTGAGTTTCTCAGGGAGTGAGTTACACAGGGAGGGGGGTTCACAGGTAGTGAGTTTCACAAGGAGTGAGTTTCACATGGAGAGAGTTTCACAGGGAGGGATCTTCACAAGGAGTGAGTTTCACAGGGAGTCAGTTTCACAAGGAGTGAGTTTCACAGGGAGAGAGTTGCACAGGGAGGGGGTTTCACAGGGAGGGATATTAAAAGGGAGTGAGTTTCACAGGGAGTGAGTTTCAAAGGGAGAGGATTTCACAGGGAGTGAGTTTCACAGGAAGTAAATTTCACAGGGAGTGATATTCACATGGAGTGATTTTCATAGGGAGTGAGTTTCACAGGGAGGGGGTTTCACAGGGAGTTAGTTTCACAGGGAGTGAGTTTCACAGGGAATGATTTTCACAGGGAGAGTTTTTCACAGGGAGTGAATTTCACAGGGAGGGAGTTTCACATGGAGTGAGTTTCACAGGGAGGGATATTCACAAGGAGGGTTTTTCTCAGGGAGTGAGTTTCACAGGGAGAGAGTTGCACAGGGAGTGAGTTTCACAGGGAGTGAGTTTCACAGGGAGGGGTTTACACATGGAATGAGTTTCACAGGGAGAGAGTTGCACAGAGAGTGAGTTTCACAGAGAGTGCGTTTC
Source organism: Pristiophorus japonicus (assembly GCF_044704955.1). Classification (NCBI taxonomy): domain Eukaryota; kingdom Metazoa; phylum Chordata; class Chondrichthyes; family Pristiophoridae; genus Pristiophorus; species Pristiophorus japonicus. The sequence continues at coordinate 196,904,173 of NC_091985.1, read as the reverse complement.
ACAGGGTTGGGGTTTCACAGGGAGTGAGTTTCACAGGGAGTGGTTTTGACAGGGAGTTCATTTCACAGGGAGTGAGTTTCACAGTGAGGGATATTCACAATGTGTGAGTTTCACAAGGAGGGATATTTATAGGGAGTGAGTTTCACAGGAAGTGAATTTCACAGGGAGCGATTTTCACAGGGATGGATATTTATAGGGAGTGAGTTTCACAGGGAGTGAGTTTCACGGTGAGTGATTTTCTTCATGAGTAAGTTTCACATGGAGTGAGTTTCACAGAGAATGAGTTTCACAGGGAGTCAATTTCACAGGGAGTGAGTTTCACAGGGCGGGGTTTTCACAGGGAGAGAGTTGCGCAGGGAGTGAGTTTCACAAGGACGGATATTCACAGGGAGTGAGTTTCACAGGGAGGGATATTTACAGGGAATGAGTTTCACAGGGAGTGATTTTCAAAGGGAGTGATTTTCACAGGGAGTGAGCTTCACAGGGAGGGATATTGACAGGGAGAGGTTTTCACAGGGAGTGCGTTTCACAGGGAGTGAATTTCACAATGATGGATATTCACAGGGAGTGAGTTTCACAGGGAGGGATATTTACAGGGAATGAGTTTCACAGGAAGTGAGTTTCACAGGGAGTTATTTTCACAGGGAGTGATTTTCAAAGGGAGTGATTTTCACAGGGAGTGAGCTTCACAGGGAGTGAATTTCACAGGAAGTGAGTTTCATAGGGAGTGATTTTCACAGGGAGTGAGTTTCAAAGGGAGTGATTTTCAAAGGGAGTGAGTTTCACATGGAGTGAGTCTCTCCGCTAGTGGTTTTCACAGGGAGTGAGTTTCACAGGGAGAGGGTTTCACAGGGAGGGGTTTTCAAAGGGAGTGAGTTTCACAGGGAGTGAATTTAACCGGGAGGGGTTTTCACAGGGAGTGAGTTTCACAGGGAGTGAGTTACACAGGGAGGGGGTTTCACAGGGAGTGAGTTTCAAAAAGAGTGAGTTTCACATGGAGAGAGTTTCACAGGGAGGGATTTTCACAGGGAGTATATTCACAAGGAGTGAGTTTCACAGGGAGTGAGTTTCACAGGGAGTGAGTTTCACAGGGAGGGGATTTCACAGGGAGGGATATTTATAGGGGGTGAGTTTCACAGGGAGTGAGTTTCACAGTGCGCGATTTTCACAGGGAGTGGGTTTCACAGGGAGTGAGTTTCAAAGGGAGTGATATTCACATGGAGTGATTTTCATAGGGAGGGAGTTTCACATGGAGTGAGTTTCACAGGGAGAGGGTTTCACAATGAGTGAGTTTCACAGGGAGAGGGTTTCAAAGGGAGGGGCTTTCAAAGGGAGTGAGTTTCACAGAGAGTGAGTTTAACAGGGAGTGGTTTTCACAGGGAGTGAGTTTCACAGGGAGTGAGTTACACAGGGAGGGGGGTTCACAGGTAGTGAGTTTCGCAAGGAGTGAGTTTCACAAGGAGAGAGTTTCACAGGGAGGGATCTTCACAAGAAGTGAGTTTCACAGGGAGGGGGTTTCACAGGGAGTGAGTTTCACAGAGAGTGAGTTTCACAGGGTGCGAGTTTCACAGGGAGAGAGTTTCACAGGGAGGAATATTTACAGGGAATGAGTTTACAGGGAGTGAGTTTCACAGGGAATGATTTTCACAGGGAGAGGTTTTCACAGGGACTGCGTTTCACAGGGAGTGAGTTTCACAGGCAGAGAATTGCACAGGGAGGGAGTTTCACAGGGAGTGAGTTTCACAGGGAATGAGTTTCACAGGGAGAGAGTTGCACAGGGAGTGAGTTTCTCAGGTAGTGAGCTTCACAGGGAGGGGCTTTCAAAGGGAGTGAGTTTCACATGGAGTGAGTCTCTCCGATCGTAGTTTTCACAGGGAGTGAGTTTCACAGGGAGAGGGTTTCACAGGGAGAGGCTTTCAAAGGGAGTGAGTTTCACAGGGAGTGAATTTAACAGGGAGGGATTTTCACAGGGAGTGAGTTTCCCAGGAAGTGAGTTACACAGGGAGGGGGTTTCACAGGGAGTGAGTTTCACAAGGAGTGAGTTTCACATGGAGAGAGTTTCACAGGGAGGGATTTTCACAAGGAGTGAGTTTTACAGGGAGTGAGTTTCACAGGGAGTGAGTTTCACAGCGAGGGATATTCACAAGGAGTGAGTTTCACAGGGAGTGAGTTTACAGGGAGGGGATTTCACAGGGAGGGATATTTATATGGAGGGAGTTTCACATGGAGAGAGTTTCACAGGGAGAGGGTTTCAAAGGGAGTGGCCTTCAAAGTGAGTGAGTTTCACAGAGAGTGAGTTTAACAGGGAGGGGTTTTCACAGGGAGTGAGTTTCACAGGGAGTGAGTTACACAGGGAGGGGGGTTCACAGGTAGTGAGTTTCACAAGGAGTGTGTTTCACATGGAGAGAGTTTCACAGGGAGGGATCTTCAACAAGGAGTGAGTTTCACAGGGAAGTGGTTTCACAGGGAGTGAGTTTCACAGGGAGTCAATTTCACAGCAAGAGAGTTTCACAGGGAGGGATATTTACAGGGAGTGTATTTCACAGAGAGTGAGTTTCACAGGGAGTGATTTTCACAGGGACGGATATTCACAGGGAGTGAGTTTCACAGGGAGGGATAGTTATAGGGAATGAGTTTCACAGGGAGTGAGTTTCACGGTGAGTGATTTTCTTCGTGAGTGAGTTTCACATGGAGTGAGTTTCACAGAGAATGAGTTTCACAGGGAGTCAATTTCACAGGGAGTGAGTTTCACAGGGCGGGGTTTTAACAGGGAATGAGATTCACAGGGAGAGAGTTGCACAGGGAGTGAGGTTCACAAGGACGGATATTCACAGGGAGTGAGTTTCACAGGGAGTGAGTTTCACAGGGAGGGGCTTTCACAGGGAGTGAGTTTCACAGGGAGGGGTTTTCACAGGGAGTGAGTTTCACAGGGAGTGAGTTTCACAGCGAGGTGTTTTCACAGGGAGTGAGTTTCACAGGGAGGGGTTTTTAACAGGGAGTGAGTTTCACAGGGAGGGATATTGACAGGGAGAGGTTTTCACAGGGAGTGCATTTCACAGGGAGTGAATTTCACAGAGAGGGAGTTTCACATGGAGTGAGTCTCACCGGGAGTGGTTTTCACAGGGAGTGAGTTTCACAGTGAGTGAATTTCACAGGGAGGGGTTTTCACAGGGAGTGAGTTTCACAGGGAGGGGCTTTCAAAGGGAGTGAGTTTCACAGGGAGTGAGTTTCACAGGGAAGTGTTTTCACAGGGAGTGAATTTCACAGGGAGGGGTTTTTACAGGGAGTGAGTTTCACAGGGAGGGATATTGACAGGGAGAGGTTTTCACAAGTAATGCGTTTCACAGGGAGTGAGTTTCACAGGGAGAGGTTTTCAACAGGGAGAAAGTTTCACAGGGAGTGAGTTTCACAGGGAGAGGGTTTCAAAGAAGTGAGTTTCACAGGGAGAGGGTTTCACAGGGAGGGGCTTTCAAAGGGAGTGAATTTCACAGAGAGTGAGTTTCACAGGGAGTGGTTTTAACAGGGACTGAGTTTCACAGGGAGTGAGTTACACAGGGAGGGGGGTTCACAGGTAGTGAGTTTCACAAGGAGTGAGTTTCACATGGAGAGATTTTCACAGGGAGGGATATTCACAAGGAGTGAGTTTCACAGGGAGTCAGTTTCACAAGGAGTGAGTTTCACAGGGAGTGAATTTCACAGGGAGGGAGTTTCACATGGAGTGAGTCTCACCGGGAGTGGTTTTCACAGGGAGTGAGTTTCACAGAGAGTGAGTTTCACAAGGAGTGGTTTTAACAGGGAGTGAGTTTCACAGGGAGTGAGTTACATAGGGAGGGATCTTCACAAGGAGTGAGTTTCACAGGGAATTGGTTTCACAGGGAGTGAGTTACACAGGGAGGGATATTCACAAGGAGTGAGTTTCACAGGGAGTCAGTTTCACAAGGAGTGAGTTTCACAGGGAGTGAATTTCACAGGGAGGGAGTTTCACATGGAGTGAGTCTCACCGGGAGTGGTTTTCACAGGGAGTGAGTTTCACAGGGAGTGAATTTCACAGGGAGGGAGTTTCACATGGAGTGAGTTTCACAGGGAGGGGCTTTCAAAGGGAGTGAGTTTCACAGGGAGTGAATTTAACAGGGAGGGATTTTCACAGGGAGTGAGTTTCCCAGGAAGTGAGTTACACAGGGAGGGGGTTTCACAGGGAGTGAGTTTCACAAGGAGTGAGTTTCACATGGAGAGAGTTTCACAGGGAGGGATTTTCACAAGGAGTGAGTTTTACAGGGATTGAGTTTCACAGGGAGTGAGTTTCACAGGGAGGGATATTCACAAGGAGTGAGTTTCACAGGGAGTGAGTTTCACAGGGAGGGGATTTCACAGGGAGGGATATTTATAGGGAGGGAGTTTCACATGGAGAGAGTTTCACAGGGAGAGGGTTTCAAAGGGAGTGGCGTTCAAAGTGAGTGAGTTTCACAGAGAGTGAGTTTAACAGGGAGGGGTTTTCACAGGGAGTGAGTTTCACAGGGAGTGAGTTACACAGGGAGGGGGGTTCACAGGTAGTGAGTTTCACAAGGAGTGTGTTTCACATGGAGAGAGTTTCACAGGGAGGGATCTTCAACAAGGAGTGAGTTTCACAGGGAAGTGGTTTCACAGGGAGTGAGTTTCACAGGGAGTCAATTTCACAGCAAGAGAGTTTCACAGGGAGGGATATTTACAGGGAGTGTATTTCACAGAGAGTGAGTTTCACAGGGAGTGATTTTCACAGGGACGGATATTCACAGGGAGTGAGTTTCACAGGGAGGGATATTTATAGGGAATGAGTTTCACAGGGAGTGAGTTTCACGGTGAGTGATTTTCTTCGTGAGTGAGTTTCACATGGAGTGAGTTTCACAGAGAATGAGTTTCACAGGGAGTCAATTTCACAGGGAGTGAGTTTCACAGGGCGGGGTTTTCACAGGGAATGAGATTCACAGGGAGAGAGTTGCACAGGGAGGGATATTTATAGGGAATGAGTTTCACAGGGAGTGAGTTTCACGGTGAGTGATTTTCTTCGTGAGTGAGTTTCACATGGAGTGAGTTTCACAGAGAATGAGTTTCACAGGGAGTCAATTTCACAGGGAGTGAGTTTCACAGGGCGGGGTTTTCACAGGGAATGAGATTCACAGGGAGAGAGTTGCACAGGGAGTGAGTTTCACAAGGACGGATATTCACAGGGAGTGAGTTTCACAGGGAGGGATATTTACAGGGAATGAGTTTCACAAGAAGTGAGATTCACAGGGAGTGATTTTCACAGGGAGTGATTTTCAAAGGGAGTGATTTTCACAGGGAGTGAGCTTCACAGGGAAGGATATTGACAGGGAGAGGTTTTCACAGGGAGTGCGTTTCACAGGGAGTGAATTTCACAGAGAGGGAGTTTCACATGGAGTGAGTCTCACCGGGAGTGGTTTTCACAGGGAGTGAGTTTCACATGGAGTGTGTTTCACAGGGAGGGGCTTTCAAAGGGAGTGAGTTTCACAGGGAGGAGTTTTCACAGGGAGTGGTTTTCACAGGGAGTGAGTTTCACAGTGAGTGAATTTCACAGGGAGGGGTTTTCACAGGGAGTGAGTTTCACAGGGAGGGGCTTTCAAAGGGAGTGAGTTTCACAGGGAGTGAGTTTCACAGGGAGGTGTTTTCACAGGGAGTGAGTTTCACAGGGAGGGGTTTTTACAGGGAGTGAGTTTCACAGGGAGGGATATTGACAGGGAGAGGTTTTCACAAGGAATGCGTTTCACAGGGAGTGAGTTTCACAGGGAGAGGTTTTCAACAGGGAGAAAGTTTCACAGGGAGTGAGATTCACAGGGAGAGGGTTTCACAGGGAGGGGCTTTCAAAGGGAGTGAGTTTCACAGAGAGTGAGTTTCACAGGAAGTGAGTTACACAGGGAGGGGGGTTCACAGGTAGTGAGTTTCACAAGGAGTGAGTTTCACATGGAGAGAGTTTCACAGGGAGGGATATTCACAAGGAGTGAGTTTCACAGGGAGTCAGTTTCACAAGGAGTGAGTTTCACAGGGAGTGAATTTCACAGGGAGGGAGTTTCACATGGAGTGAGTCTCACCGGGAGTGGTTTTCACAGGGAGTGAGTTTCACAGAGAGTGAGTTTCACAAGGAGTGGTTTTAACAGGGAGTGAGTTTCACAGGGAGTGAGTTACATAGGGAGGGATCTTCACAAGGAGTGAGTTTCACAGGGAATTGGTTTCACAGGGAGTGAGTTTCACAGGGAGGGATATTCACAAGGAGTGAGATTCACAGGGAGTCAGTTTCACAAGGAGTGAGTTTCACAGGGAGTGAATTTCACAGGGAGGGAGTTTCACATGGAGTGAGTCTCACCGGGAGTGGTTTTCACAGGGAGTGAGTTTCACAGGGAGTGAATTTCACAGGGAGGGAGTTTCACATGGAGTGAGTTTCACAGGGAGGGGCTTTCAAAGGGAGTGAGTTTCACAGGGAGGGGTTTTCACAGGGAGTGAGTTTCACAGGGAGTGAATTTCACAGGGAGGGGTTTTCACAGGGAGTGAGTTTCACAGGGAGGGGATTTCACAGGGAGTGAGTTTCACAGGGAGTGAATTTCACAGTGAGGGATATTCACAATGTGTGAGTTTCACAAGGAGGGATATTTATAGGGAGTGAGTTTCACAGGAAGTGAGTTTCACAGGGTGTGATTTTCACAGCAAGAGAATTTCACAGGGAGGGATATTTACAGGGAGTGAATTTCACAGGGAGTGATTTTCACAGGGATGGATATTTATAGGGAGTGAGTTTCACAGGGAGTGAGTTTCACGGTGAGTGATTTTCTTCATGAGTGAGTTTCACATGGAGTGAGTTTCACAGTGAATGAGTTTCACAGGGAGTCAATTTCACAGGGAGTGAGTTTCACAGGGCGGGGTTTTCACAGGGAGAGAGTTGCGCAAAGAGTGAGTTTCACAAGGACGGATATTCACAGGGAGTGAGTTTCACAGGGAGGGATATTTACAGGGAATGAGTTTCACAGGGAGTGATTTTCAAAGGGAGTGATTTTCACAGGGAGTGAGCTTCACAGGGAGTGAATTTCACAGGGAGGGAGTTTCACATGGAGTGAGTCTCACCGGGAGTGATTTTCACAGGGAGTGAGTTTCACAGGGAGTGAATTTAACAGGGAGGGAGTTTCACATGGAGAGAGTTTCACAGGGAGGGGATTTCACAGGGAGTGAGTTTCACAGGGAGGGATATTGACAGGGAGAGGTTTTCACAGGGAGTGCGTTTCACAGGGAGTGAGTTTCACAGGGAGAGGTTTTCACAGGGAGTGCGTTTCACAGGGATGGATATTTATAGGGAGTGAGTTTCACAGGGAGTGAGTTTCACAGGGAGTGGTTTTCACAGGGAGAAAGTTTCACAGGGAGTGAATTTCAGAGGGAGGGAGTTTCACATGGAGTGAGTTTCACAGGGAGGGGGTTTCACAGGGAGGGATATTAAAAGGGAGTGAGTTTCTCAGGGAGTGAGTTACACAGGGAGGGGGGTTCACAGGTAGTGAGTTTCACAAGGAGTGAGTTTCACATGGAGAGAGTTTCACAGGGAGGGATCTTCACAAGGAGTGAGTTTCACAGGGAGTCAGTTTCACAAGGAGTGAGTTTCACAGGGAGAGAGTTGCACAGGGAGGGGGTTTCACAGGGAGGGATATTAAAAGGGAGTGAGTTTCACAGGGAGTGAGTTTCATAGGGAGAGGATTTCACAGGGAGTGAGTTTCACATGGAGTGAGTTACACAGGTATGCGGTTTCACAGGGAGTGAGTTTCACAGGAAGTAAATTTCACAGGGAGTGATATTCACATGGAGTGATTTTCATAGGGAGTGAGTTTCACAGGGAGGGGGTTTCACAGGGAGTTAGTTTCACAGGGAGTGAGTTTCACAGGGAATGATTTTCACAGGGAGAGTTTTTCACAGGGAGTGAATTTCACAGAGAGGGAGTTTCACATGGAGTGAGTTTCACAGGGAGGGATATTCACAAGGAGGGTTTTTCTCAGGGAGTGAGTTTCACAGGGAGAGAGTTGCACAGGGAGTGAGTTTCACAGGGAGTGAGTTTCACAGGGAGGGGTTTACACATGGAATGAGTTTCACAGGGAGAGAGTTGCACAGAGAGTGAGTTTCACAGAGAGTGCGTTTCACAGGGTTGGGGTTTCACAGGGAGTGAGTTTCACAGGGAGTGGTTTTGACAGGGAGTTCATTTCACAGGGAGTGAGTTTCACAGTGAGGGATATTCACAATGTGTGAGTTTCACAAGGAGGGATATTTATAGGGAGTGAGTTTCACAGGAAGTGAATTTCACAGGGAGTGATTTTCACAGGGATGGATATTTATAGGGAGTGAGTTTCACAGGGAGTGAGTTTCACGGTGAGTGATTTTCTTCATGAGTGAGTTTCACATGGAGTGAGTTTCACAGAGAATGAGTTTCACAGGGAGTCAATTTCACAGGGAGTGAGTTTCACAGGGCGGGGTTTTCACAGGGAGAGAGTTGCGCAGGGAGTGAGTTTCACAAGGACGGATATTCACAGGGAGTGAGTTTCACAGGGAGGGATATTTACAGGGAATGAGTTTCACAGGGAGTGATTTTCAAAGGGAGTGATTTTCACAGGGAGTGAGCTTCACAGGGAGGGATATTGACAGGGAGAGGTTTTCACAGGGAGTGCGTTTCACAGGGAGTGAATTTCACAATGATGGATATTCACAGGGAGTGAGTTTCACAGGGAGGGATATTTACAGGGAATGAGTTTCACAGGAAGTGAGTTTCACAGGGAGTTATTTTCACAGGGAGTGATTTTCAAAGGGAGTGATTTTCACAGGGAGTGAGCTTCACAGGGAGTGAATTTCACAGGAAGTGAGTTTCATAGGGAGTGATTTTCACAGGGAGTGAGTTTCAAAGGGAGTGATTTTCAAAGGGAGTGAGTTTCACAGGGAGTGATTTTCAAAGGGAGTGAGTTTCACATGGAGTGAGTCTCTCCGCTAGTGGTTTTCACAGGGAGTGAGTTTCACAGGGAGAGGGTTTCACAGGGAGGGGTTTTCAAAGGGAGTGAGTTTCACAGGGAGTGAAATTAACCGGGAGGGGTTTTCACAGGGAGTGAGTTTCACAGGGAGTGAGTTACACAGGGAGGGGGTTTCACAGGGAGTGAGTTTCACAAGGAGTGAGTTTCACATGGAGAGAGTTTCACAGGGAGGGAGTTTCACGGTGAGTGATTTTCTTCATGAGTGAGTTTCACATGGAGTGAGTTTCACAGAGAATGAGTTTCACAGGGAGTCAATTTCACAGGGAGTGAGTTTCACAGGGCGGGGTTTTCACAGGGAGAGAGTTGCGCAGGGAGTGAGTTTCACAAGGACGGATATTCACAGGGAGTGAGTTTCACAGGGAGGGATATTTACAGGGAATGAGTTTCACAGGGAGTGATTTTCAAAGGGAGTGATTTTCACAGGGAGTGAGCTTCACAGGGAGGGATATTGACAGGGAGAGGTTTTCACAGGGAGTGCGTTTCACAGGGAGTGAATTTCACAATGATGGATATTCACAGGGAGTGAGTTTCACAGGGAGGGATATTTACAGGGAATGAGTTTCACAGGAAGTGAGTTTCACAGGGAGTTATTTTCACAGGGAGTGATTTTCAAAGGGAGTGATTTTCACAGGGAGTGAGCTTCACAGGGAGTGAATTTCACAGGAAGTGAGTTTCATAGGGAGTGATTTTCACAGGGAGTGAGTTTCAAAGGGAGTGATTTTCAAAGGGAGTGAGTTTCACAGGGAGTGATTTTCAAAGGGAGTGAGTTTCACATGGAGTGAGTCTCTCCGCTAGTGGTTTTCACAGGGAGTGAGTTTCACAGGGAGAGGGTTTCACAGGGAGGGGTTTTCAAAGGGAGTGAGTTTCACAGGGAGTGAAATTAACCGGGAGAGGTTTTCACAGGGAGTGAGTTTCACAGGGAGTGAGTTACACAGGGAGGGGGTTTCACAGGGAGTGAGTTTCACAAGGAGTGAGTTTCACATGGAGAGAGTTTCACAGGGAGGGAGTTTCACGGTGAGTGATTTTCTTCATGAGTGAGTTTCACATGGAGTGAGTTTCACAGAGAATGAGTTTCACAGGGAGTCAATTTCACAGGGAGTGAGTTTCACAGGGCGGGGTTTTCACAGGGAGAGAGTTGCGCAGGGAGTGAGTTTCACAAGGACGGATATTCACAGGGAGTGAGTTTCACAGGGAGGGATATTTACAGGGAATGAGTTTCACAGGGAGTGATTTTCAAAGGGAGTGATTTTCACAGGGAGTGAGCTTCACAGGGAGGGATATTGACAGGGAGAGGTTTTCACAGGGAGTGCGTTTCACAGGGAGTGAATTTCACAATGATGGATATTCACAGGGAGTGAGTTTCACAGGGAGGGATATTTACAGGGAATGAGTTTCACAGGAAGTGAGTTTCACAGGGAGTTATTTTCACAGGGAGTGATTTTCAAAGGGAGTGATTTTCACAGGGAGTGAGCTTCACAGGGAATGAGTTTCACAGGGAGTGATTTTCAAAGGGAGTGATTTTCACAGGGAGTGAGCTTCACAGGGAGTGAATTTCACAGGGAGGGAGTTTCACATGGAGTGAGTCTCACCGGGAGTGATTTTCACAGGGAGTGAGTTTCACAGGGAGTGAATTTAACAGGGAGGGAGTTTCACATGGAGAGAGTTTCACAGGGAGGGGATTTCACAGGGAGTGAGTTTCACAGGGAGGGATATTGACAGGGAGAGGTTTTCACAGGGAGTGCGTTTCACAGGGAGTGAGTTTCACAGGGAGAGGTTTTCACAGGGAGTGCGTTTCACAGGGATGGATATTTATAGGGAGTGAGTTTCACAGGGAGTGAGTTTCACAGGGAGTGGTTTTCACAGGGAGAAAGTTTCACAGGGAGTGAATTTCAGAGGGAGGGAGTTTCACATGGAGTGAGTTTCACAGGGAGGGGGTTTCACAGGGAGGGATATTAAAAGGGAGTGAGTTTCTCAGGGAGTGAGTTACACAGGGAGGGGGGTTCACAGGTAGTGAGTTTCACAAGGAGTGAGTTTCACATGGAGAGAGTTTCACAGGGAGGGATCTTCACAAGGAGTGAGTTTCACAGGGAGTCAGTTTCACAAGGAGTGAGTTTCACAGGGAGAGAGTTGCACAGGGAGGGGGTTTCACAGGGAGGGATATTAAAAGGGAGTGAGTTTCACAGGGAGTGAGTTTCATAGGGAGAGGATTTCACAGGGAGTGAGTTTCACATGGAGTGAGTTACACAGGTATGCGGTTTCACAGGGAGTGAGTTTCACAGGAAGTAAATTTCACAGGGAGTGATATTCACATGGAGTGATTTTCATAGGGAGTGAGTTTCACAGGGAGGGGGTTTCACAGGGAGTTAGTTTCACAGGGAGTGAGTTTCACAGGGAATGATTTTCACAGGGAGAGTTTTTCACAGGGAGTGAATTTCACAGAGAGGGAGTTTCACATGGAGTGAGTTTCACAGGGAGGGATATTCACAAGGAGGGTTTTTCTCAGGGAGTGAGTTTCACAGGGAGAGAGTTGCACAGGGAGTGAGTTTCACAGGGAGTGAGTTTCACAGGGAGGGGTTTACACATGGAATGAGTTTCACAGGGAGAGAGTTGCACAGAGAGTGAGTTTCACAGAGAGTGCGTTTCACAGGGTTGGGGTTTCACAGGGAGTGAGTTTCACAGGGAGTGGTTTTGACAGGGAGTTCATTTCACAGGGAGTGAGTTTCACAGTGAGGGATATTCACAATGTGTGAGTTTCACAAGGAGGGATATTTATAGGGAGTGAGTTTCACAGGAAGTGAATTTCACAGGGAGTGATTTTCACAGGGATGGATATTTATAGGGAGTGAGTTTCACAGGGAGTGAGTTTCACGGTGAGTGATTTTCTTCATGAGTGAGTTTCACATGGAGTGAGTTTCACAGAGAATGAGTTTCACAGGGAGTCAATTTCACAGGGAGTGAGTTTCACAGGGCGGGGTTTTCACAGGGAGAGAGTTGCGCAGGGAGTGAGTTTCACAAGGACGGATATTCACAGGGAGTGAGTTTCACAGGGAGGGATATTTACAGGGAATGAGTTTCACAGGGAGTGATTTTCAAAGGGAGTGATTTTCACAGGGAGTGAGCTTCACAGGGAGGGATATTGACAGGGAGAGGTTTTCACAGGGAGTGCGTTTCACAGGGAGTGAATTTCACAATGATGGATATTCACAGGGAGTGAGTTTCACAGGGAGGGATATTTACAGGGAATGAGTTTCACAGGAAGTGAGTTTCACAGGGAGTTATTTTCACAGGGAGTGATTTTCAAAGGGAGTGATTTTCACAGGGAGTGAGCTTCACAGGGAGTGAATTTCACAGGAAGTGAGTTTCATAGGGAGTGATTTTCACAGGGAGTGAGTTTCAAAGGGAGTGATTTTCAAAGGGAGTGAGTTTCACAGGGAGTGATTTTCAAAGGGAGTGAGTTTCACATGGAGTGAGTCTCTCCGCTAGTGGTTTTCACAGGGAGTGAGTTTCACAGGGAGAGGGTTTCACAGGGAGGGGTTTTCAAAGGGAGTGAGTTTCACAGGGAGTGAAATTAACCGGGAGGGGTTTTCACAGGGAGTGAGTTTCACAGGGAGTGAGTTACACAGGGAGGGGGTTTCACAGGGAGTGAGTTTCACAAGGAGTGAGTTTCACATGGAGAGAGTTTCACAGGGAGGGAGTTTCACGGTGAGTGATTTTCTTCATGAGTGAGTTTCACATGGAGTGAGTTTCACAGAGAATGAGTTTCACAGGGAGTCAATTTCACAGGGAGTGAGTTTCACAGGGCGGGGTTTTCACAGGGAGAGAGTTGCGCAGGGAGTGAGTTTCACAAGGACGGATATTCACAGGGAGTGAGTTTCACAGGGAGGGATATTTACAGGGAATGAGTTTCACAGGGAGTGATTTTCAAAGGGAGTGATTTTCACAGGGAGTGAGCTTCACAGGGAGGGATATTGACAGGGAGAGGTTTTCACAGGGAGTGCGTTTCACAGGGAGTGAATTTCACAATGATGGATATTCACAGGGAGTGAGTTTCACAGGGAGGGATATTTACAGGGAATGAGTTTCACAGGAAGTGAGTTTCACAGGGAGTTATTTTCACAGGGAGTGATTTTCAAAGGGAGTGATTTTCACAGGGAGTGAGCTTCACAGGGAGTGAATTTCACAGGGAGTGAGTTTCAAAGGGAGTGATTTTCAAAGGGAGTGAGTTTCACATGGAGTGAGTCTCTCCGCTAGTGGTTTTCACAGGGAGTGAGTTTCACAGGGAGAGGGTTTCACATGGAGGGGTTTTCAAAGGGAGTGAGTTTCACAGGGAGTGAAATTAACCGGGAGGGGTTTTCACAAGGAGTGAGTTTCACATGGAGAGAGTTTCACAGGGACGGATCTTCACAAGGAGTGAGTTTCACAGGGAGTCAGTTTCACAAGGAGTGAGTTTCACAGGGAGAGAGTTGCACAGGGAGGGGGTTTCACAGGGAGGGATATTAAAAGGGAGTGAGTTTCACAGGGAGTGAGTTTCATAGGGAGAGGATTTCACAGGGAGTGAGTTTCACATGGAGTGAGTTACACAGGTATGCGGTTTCACAGGGAGTGAGTTTCACAGGAAGTAAATTTCACAGGGAGTGATATTCACATGGAGTGATTTTCATAGGGAGTGAGTTTCACAGGGAGGGGGTTTCACAGGGAGTTAGTTTCACAGGGAGTGAATTTCACAGGGAATGATTTTCACAGGGAGAGTTTTTCACAGGGAGTGAATTTCACAGAGAGGGAGTTTCACATGGAGTGAGTTTCACAGGGAGGGATATTCACAAGGAGGGTTTTTCTCAGGGAGTGAGTTTCACAGGGAGAGAGTTGCACAGGGAGTGAGTTTCACAGGGAGTGAGTTTCACAGGGAGGGGTTTACACATGGAATGAGTTTCACAGGGAGAGAGTTGCACAGAGAGTGAGTTTCACAGAGAGTGCGTTTCACAGGGTTGGGGTTTCACAGGGAGTGAGTTTCACAGGGAGTGGTTTTGACAGGGAGTTCATTTCACAGGGAGTGAGTTTCACAGTGAGGGATATTCACAATGTGTGAGTTTCACAAGGAGGGATATTTATAGGGAGTGAGTTTCACAGGAAGTGAATTTCACAGGGAGTGATTTTCACAGGGATGGATATTTATAGGGAGTGAGTTTCACAGGGAGTGAGTTTCACGGTGAGTGATTTTCTTCATGAGTGAGTTTCACATGGAGTGAGTTTCACAGAGAATGAGTTTCACAGGGAGTCAATTTCACAGGGAGTGTGTTTCACAGGGCGGGGTTTTCACAGGGAGAGAGTTGCGCAGGGAGTGAGTTTCACAAGGACGGATATTCACAGGGAGTGAGTTTCACAGGGAGGGATATTTACAGGGAATGAGTTTCACAGGGAGTGATTTTCAAAGGGAGTGATTTTCACAGGGAGTGAGCTTCACAGGGAGGGATATTGACAGGGAGAGGTTTTCACAGGGAGTGCGTTTCACAGGGAGTGAATTTCACAATGATGAATATTCACAGGGAGTGAGTTTCACAGGGAGGGATATTTACAGGGAATGAGTTTCACAGGAAGTGAGTTTCACAGGGAGTTATTTTCACAGGGAGTGATTTTCAAAGGGAGTGATTTTCACAGGGAGTGAGCTTCACAGGGAGTGAATTTCACAGGAAGTGAGTTTCATAGGGAGTGATTTTCACAGGGAGTGAGTTTCAAAGGGAGTGATTTTCAAAGGGAGTGAGTTTCACATGGAGTGAGTCTCTCCGCTAGTGGTTTTCACAGGGAGTGAGTTTCACAGGGAGAGGGTTTCACAGGGAGGGGTTTTCAAAGGGAGTGAGTTTCACAGGGAGTGAAATTAACCGGGAGGGGTTTTCACAGGGAGTGAGTTTCACAGGGAGTGAGTTACACAGGGAGGGGGTTTCACAGGGAGTGAGTTTCACAAGGAGTGAGTTTCACATGGAGAGAGTTTCACAGGGAGGGATTTTCACAGGGAGTATATTCACAAGGAGTGAGTTTCACACGGAGTGAGTTTCACAGGGAGTGAGTTTCACATGGAGAGTGTTTCACAGGGAGGGATTTTCACAGGGAGGGATATTCACAAGGAGTGAGCTTCACAGGGAGTGAGTTTCACAGGGAGTGAGTTTCACAGGGAGGGGATTTCACAGGGAGGGATATTTATAGGGGGTGAGTTTCACAGGGAGTGAGTTTCACAGTGCGTGATTTTCACAGGGAGTGGGTTTCACAGGGAGTGAGTTTCAAAGGGAGTGATATTCACATGGAGTGATTTTCATAGGGAGGGAGTTTCACATGGAGTGAGTTTCACAGGGAGAGGGTTTCACAATGAGTGAGTTTCACAGGGAGAGGGTTTCAAAGGGAGGGGCTTTCAAAGGGAGTGAGTTTCACAGAGAGTGAGTTTAACAGGGAGTGGTTTTCACAGGGAGTGAGTTTCACAGGGAGTGAGTTACACAGGGAGGGGGGTTCACAGGTAGTGAGTTTCGCAAGGAGTGAGTTTCACAAGGAGAGAGTTTCACAGGGAGGGATCTTCACAAGAAGTGAGTTTCACAGGGAGGGGGTTTCACAGGGAGTGAGTTTCACAGAGAGTGAGTTTCACAGGGTGCGAGTTTCACAGGGAGAGAGTTTCACAGGGAGGAATATTTACAGGGAATGAGTTTACAGGGAGTGAGTTTCACAGGGAATGATTTTCACAGGGAGAGGTTTTCACAGGGACTGCGTTTCACAGGGAGTGAGTTTCACAGGCAGAGAATTGCACAGGGAGGGAGTTTCACAGGGAGTGAGTTTCACAGGGAATGAGTTTCACAGGGAGAGAGTTGCACAGGGAGTGAGTTTCTCAGGTAGTGAGCTTCACAGGGAGGGGCTTTCAAAGGGAGTGAGTTTCACATGGAGTGAGTCTCTCCGATCGTGGTTTTCACAGGGAGTGAGTTTCACAGGGAGAGGGTTTCACATGGAGGGGCTTTCAAAGGGAGTGAGTTTCACAGGGAGTGAATTTAACAGGGAGGGATTTTCACAGGGAGTGAGTTTCCCAGGAAGTGAGTTACACAGGGAGGGGATTTCACAGGGAGTGAGTTTCACAAGGAGTGAGTTTCACATGGAGAGAGTTTCACAGGGAGGGATTTTCACAAGGAGTGAGTTTTACAGGGAGTGAGTTTCACAGGGAGTGAGTTTCACAGCGAGGGATATTCACAAGGAGTGAGTTTCACAGGGAGTGAGTTTACAGGGAGGGGATTTCACAGGGAGGGATATTTATAGGGAGGGAGTTTCACATGGAGAGAGTTTCACAGGGAGAGGGTTTCAAAGGGAGTGGCCTTCAAAGTGAGTGAGTTTCACAGAGAGTGAGTTTAACAGGGAGGGGTTTTCACAGGGAGTGAGTTTCACAGGGAGTGAGTTACACAGGGAGGGGGGTTCACAGGTAGTGAGTTTCACAAGGAGTGTGTTTCACATGGAGAGAGTTTCACAGGGAGGGATCTTCAACAAGGAGTGAGTTTCACAGGGAAGTGGTTTCACAGGGAGTGAGTTTCACAGGGAGTCAATTTCACAGCAAGAGAGTTTCACAGGGAGGGATATTTACAGGGAGTGTATTTCACAGAGAGTGAGTTTCACAGGGAGTGATTTTCACAGGGACGGATATTCACAGGGAGTGAGTTTCACAGGGAGGGATATTTATAGGGAATGAGTTTCACAGGGAGTGAGTTTCACGGTGAGTGATTTTCTTCGTGAGTGAGTTTCACATGGAGTGAGTTTCACAGAGAATGAGTTTCACAGGGAGTCAATTTCACAGGGAGTGAGTTTCATAGGGCGGGGTTTTAACAGGGAATGAGATTCACAGGGAGAGAGTTGCACAGGGAGTGAGTTTCACAAGGACGGATATTCACAGGGAGTGAGTTTCACAGGGAGTGATTTTCACAGGGAGTGGTTTTCAAAGGGAGTGATTTTCACAGGGAGTGAGCTTCACAGGGAAGGATATTGACAGGGAGAGGTTTTCACAGGGAGTGCGTTTCACAGGGAGTGAATTTCACAGAGAGGGAGTTTCACATGGAGTGAGTCTCACCGGGAGTGGTTTTCACAGGGAGTGAGTTTCACATGGAGTGAGTTTCACAGGGAGGGGCTTTCAAAGAGAGTGAGTTTCACAGGGAGGGGTTTTCACAGGGAGTGACTTTCACAGGGAGGGGCTTTCACAGGGAGTGAGTTTCACAGGGAGGGGTTTTCACAGGGAGTGAGTTTCACAGGGAGTGAGTTTCACAGCGAGGTGTTTTCACAGGGAGTGAGTTTCACAGGGAGGGGTTTTTAACAGGGAGTGAGTTTCACAGGGAGGGATATTGACAGGGAGAGGTTTTCACAGGGAGTGCATTTCACAGGGAGTGAATTTCACAGAGAGGGAGTTTCACATGGAGTGAGTCTCACCGGGAGTGGTTTTCACAGGGAGTGAGTTTCACAGTGAGTGAATTTCACAGGGAGGGGTTTTCACAGGGAGTGAGTTTCACAGGGAGGGGCTTTCAAAGGGAGTGAGTTTCACAGGGAGTGAGTTTCACATGGAAGTGTTTTCACAGGGAGTGAGTTTCACAGGGAGGGGTTTTTACAGGGAGTGAGTTTCACAGGGAGGGATATTGACAGGGAGAGGTTTTCACAAGTAATGCGTTTCACAGGGAGTGAGTTTCACAGGGAGAGGTTTTCAACAGGGAGAAAGTTTCACAGGGAGTGAGTTTCACAGGGAGAGGGTTTCAAAGAAGTGAGTTTCACAGGGAGAGGGTTTCACAGGGAGGGGCTTTCAAAGGGAGTGAATTTCACAGAGAGTGAGTTTCACAGGGAGTGGTTTTAACAGGGACTGAGTTTCACAGGGAGTGAGTTACACAGGGAGGGGGGTTCACAGGTAGTGAGTTTCACAAGGAGTGAGTTTCACATGGAGAGATTTTCACAGGGAGGGATATTCACAAGGAGTGAGTTTCACAGGGAGTCAGTTTCACAAGGAGTGAGTTTCACAGGGAGTGAATTTCACAGGGAGGGAGTTTCACATGGAGTGAGTCTCACCGGGAGTGGTTTTCACAGGGAGTGAGTTTCACAGAGAGTGAGTTTCACAAGGAGTGGTTTTAACAGGGAGTGAGTTTCACAGGGAGTGAGTTTCACAGGGAGGGATATTCACAAGGAGTGAGTTTCACAGGGAGTCAGTTTCACAAGGAGTGAGTTTCACAGGGAGTGAATTTCACAGGGAGGGAGTTTCACATGGAGTGAGTCTCACCGGGAGTGGTTTTCACAGGGAGTGAGTTTCACAGGGAGTGAATTTCACAGGGAGGGAGTTTCACATGGAGTGAGTTTCACAGGGAGGGGCTTTCAAAGGGAGTGAGTTTCACAGGGAGTGAATTTAACAGGGAGGGATTTTCACAGGGAGTGAGTTTCCCAGGAAGTGAGTTACACAGGGAGGGAGTTTCACAGGGAGTGAGTTTCACAAGGAGTGAGTTTCACATGGAGAGAGTTTCACAGGGAGGGATTTTCACAAGGAGTGAGTTTTACAGGGAGTGAGTTTCACAGGGAGTGAGTTTCACAGGGAGGGATATTCACAAGGAGTGAGTTTCACAGGGAGTGAGTTTCACAGGGAGGGGATTTCACAGGGAGGGATATTTATAGGGAGGGAGTTTCACATGGAGAGAGTTTCACAGGGAGAGGGTTTCAAAGGGAGTGGCGTTCAAAGTGAGTGAGTTTCACAGAGAGTGAGTTTAACAGGGAGGGGTTTTCACAGGGAGTGAGTTTCACAGGGAGTGAGTTACACAGGGAGGGGTGTTCACAGGTAGTGAGTTTCACAAGGAGTGTGTTTCACATGGAGAGAGTTTCACAGGGAGGGATCTTCAACAAGGAGTGAGTTTCACAGGGAAGTGGTTTCACAGGGAGTGAGTTTCACAGGGAGTCAATTTCACAGCAAGAGAGTTTCACAGGGAGGGATATTTACAGGGAGTGTATTTCACAGAGAGTGAGTTTCACAGGGAGTGATTTTCACAGGGACGGATATTCACAGGGAGTGAGTTTCACAGGGAGGGATATTTATAGGGAATGAGTTTCACAGGGAGTGAGTTTCACGGTGAGTGATTTTCTTCGTGAGTGAGTTTCACATGGAGTGAGTTTCACAGAGAATGAGTTTCACAGGGAGTCAATTTCACAGGGAGTGAGTTTCACAGGGCGGGGTTTTCACAGGGAATGAGATTCACAGGGAGAGAGTTGCACAGGGAGTGAGTTTCACAAGGACGGATATTCACAGGGAGTGAGTTTCACAGGGAGGGATATTTACAGGGAATGAGTTTCACAAGAAGTGAGATTCACAGGGAGTGATTTTCACAGGGAGTGATTTTCAAAGGGAGTGATTTTCACAGGGAGTGAGCTTCACAGGGAAGGATATTGACAGGGAGAGGTTTTCACAGGGAGTGCGTTTCACAGGGAGTGAATTTCACAGAGAGGGAGTTTCACATGGAGTGAGTCTCACCGGGAGTGGTTTTCACAGGGAGTGAGTTTCACATGGAGTGAGTTTCACAGGGAGGGGCTTTCAAAGGGAGTGAGTTTCACAGGGAGGGGTTTTCACAGGGAGTGGTTTTCACAGGGAGTGAGTTTCACAGTGAGTGAATTTCACAGGGAGGGGTTTTCACAGGGAGTGAGTTTCACAGGGAGGGGCTTTCAAAGGGAGTGAGTTTCACAGGGAGTGAGTTTCACAGGGAGGTGTTTTCACAGGGAGTGAGTTTCACAGGGAGGGGTTTTTACAGGGAGTGAGTTTCACAGAGAGGGATATTGACAGGGAGAGGTTTTCACAAGGAATGCGTTTCACAGGGAGTGAGTTTCACAGGGAGAGGTTTTCAACAGGGAGAAAGTTTCACAGGGAGTGAGTTTCACAGGGAGAGGGTTTCACAGGGAGGGGCTTTCAAAGGGAGTGAGTTTCACAGAGAGTGAGTTTCACAGGGAGTGGTTTTAACAGGGACTGAGTTTCACAGGGAGTGAGTTACACAGGGAGGGGGGTTCACAGGTAGTGAGTTTCACAAGGAGTGAGTTTCACATGGAGAGAGTTTCACAGGGAGGGATATTCACAAGGAGTGAGTTTCACAGGGAGTCTGTTTCACAAGGAGTGAGTTTCACAGGGAGTGAATTTCACAGGGAGGGAGTTTCACATGGAGTGAGTCTCACCGGGAGTGGTTTTCACAGGGAGTGAGTTTCACAGAGAGTGAGTTTCACAAGGAGTGGTTTTAACAGGGAGTGAGTTTCACAGGGAGTGAGTTACATAGGGAGGGATCTTCACAAGGAGTGAGTTTCACAGGGAATTGGTTTCACAGGGAGTGAGTTTCACAGGGAGGGATATTCACAAGGAGTGAGATTCACAGGGAGTCAGTTTCACAAGGAGTGAGTTTCACAGGGAGTGAATTTCACAGGGAGGGAGTTTCACATGGAGTGAGTCTCACCGGGAGTGGTTTTCACAGGGAGTGAGTTTCACAGGGAGTGAATTTCACAGGGAGGGAGTTTCACATGGAGTGAGTTTCACAGGGAGGGGCTTTCAAAGGGAGTTAGTTTCACAGGGAGGGGTTTTCACAGGGAGTGAGTTTCACAGGGAGGGGCTTTCAAAGGGAGTGAGTTTCACAGGGAGAGTTTTCACAGGGAGTGAGTTTCACAGGGAGGGGTTTTCACAGGGAGTGAGTTTCACAGGGAGTGAGTTTCACAGGGAGGTGTTTTCACAGGGAGTGAGTTTCACAGGGAGGGGTTTTTACAGGGAGTGAGTTTCACAGGGAGGGATATTGACAGGGAGAGGTTTTCACAGGGAGTGCATTTCACAGGGAGTGAATTTCACAGAGAGGGAGTTTCACATGGAGTGAGTCTCACCGGGAGTGGTTTTCACAGGGAGTGAGTTTCACAGGGAGTGAATTTCACAGGGAGGGGTTTTCACAGGGAGTGAGTTTCACAGGGAGGGGATTTCACAGGGAGTGAGTTTCACAGGGAGTGAATTTCACAGTGAGTGATATTCACAATATGTGAGTTTCACAAGGAGGGATATTTATAGGGAGTGAGTTTCACAGGAAGTGAGTTTCACAGGGTGTGATTTTCACAGCAAGAGAGTTTCACAGGGAGGGATATTTACAGGGAGTGAATTTCACAGGGAGTGATTTTCACAGGGATGGATATTTATAGGGAGTGAGTTTCACAGGGAGTGAGTTTCACGGTGAGTGATTTTCTTCATGAGTGAATTTCACATGGAGTGAGTTTCACAGAGAATGAGTTTCACAGGGAGTCAATTTCACAGGGAGTGAGTTTCACAGGGCGGGGTTTTCACAGGGAGAGAGTTGCGCAGGGAGTGAGTTTCACAAGGACGGATATTCACAGGGAGTGAGTTTCACAGGGAGGGATATTTACAGGGAATGAGTTTCACAGGGAGTGATTTTCAAAGGGAGTGATTTTCACAGGGAGTGAGCTTCACAGGGAGGGATATTGACAGGGAGAGGTTTTCACAGGGAGTGCGTTTCACAGGGAGTGAATTTCACAGGGAGGGAGTTTCACATGGAGTGAGTCTCACCGGGAGTGGTTTTCACAGGGAGTGAGTTTCACAGGGAGTGAATTTAACAGGGAGGGAGTTTCACATGGAGAGAGTTTCACAGGGAGGGGATTTCACAGGGAGTGAGTTTCACAGGCAGGGATATTGACAGGGAGAGGTTTTCACAGGGAGTGCGTTTCACAGGGAGTGAATTTCACAGAGAGGGAGTTTCACATGGAGTGCGTTTCACAGGGAGGGATATTTATAGGGAGTGAGTTTCACATGGAGTGAGTTTCACAGGGAGGGGCTTTCAAAGGGAGTGAGTTTCACAGGGAGGGGTTTTCACAGGGAGTGGTTTTCACAGGGAGTGAGTTTCACAGTGAGTGAATTTCACAGGGAGGGGTTTTCACAGGGAGTGAGTTTCACAGGGAGGGGCTTTCAAAGGGAGTGAGTTTCACAGGGAGTGAGTTTCACAGGGAGGTGTTTTCACAGGGAGTGAGTTTCACAGGGACGGGTTTTTACAGGGAGTGAGTTTCACAGGGAGGGATATTGACAGGGAGAGGTTTTCACAAGGAATGCGTTTCACAGGGAGTGAGTTTCACAGGGAGAGGTTTTCAACAGGGAGAAAGTTTCACAGGGAGTGAGTTTCACAGGGAGAGGGTTTCAAAGAAGTGAGTTTCACAGGGAGAGGGTTTCACAGGGAGGGGCTTTCAAAGGGAGTGAGTTTCACAGAGAGTGAGTTTCACAGGGAGTGGTTTTAACAGGGACTGAGTTTCACAGGGAGTGAGTTACACAGGGAGGGGGGTTCACAGGTAGTGAGTTTCACAAGGAGTGAGTTTCACATGGAGAGAGTTTCACAGGGAGGGATATTCACAAGGAGTGAGTTTCACAGGGAGTCAGTTTCACAAGGAGTGAGTTTCACAGGGAGTGAATTTCACAGGGAGGGAGTTTCACATGGAGTGAGTCTCACCGGGAGTGGTTTTCATAGGGAGTGAGTTTCACAGAGAGTGAGTTTCACAAGGAGTGGTTTTAACAGGGAGTGAGTTTCACAGGGAGTGAGTTACATAGGGAGGGATCTTCACAAGGAGTGAGTTTCACAGGGAATTGGTTTCACAGGGAGTGAGTTTCACAGGGAGGGATATTCACAAGGAGTGAGATTCACAGGGAGTCAGTTTCACAAGGAGTGAGTTTCACAGGGAGTGAATTTCACAGGGAGGGAGTTTCACATGGAGTGAGTCTCACCGGGAGTGGTTTTCACAGGGAGTGAGTTTCACAGGGAGTGAATTTCACAGGGAGGGAGTTTCACATGGAGTGAGTTTCACAGGGAGGGGCTTTCAAAGGGAGTGAGTTTCACAGGGAGGGGTTTTCACAGGGAGTGAGTTTCACAGGGAGGGGCTTTCAAAGGGAGTGAGTTTCACAGGGAGAGTTTTCACAGGGAGTGAGTTTCACAGGGAGGGGTTTTCATAGGGAGTGAGTTTCACAGGGAGTGAGTTTCACAGGGAGGTGTTTTCACAGGGAGTGAGTTTCACAGGGAGGGGTTTTTACAGGGAGTGAGTTTCACAGGGAGGGATATTGACAGGGAGAGGTTTTCACAGGGAGTGCATTTCACAGGGAGTGAATTTCACAGAGAGGGAGTTTCACATGGAGTGAGTCTCACCGGGAGTGGTTTTCACAGGGAGTGAGTTTCACAGGGAGTGAATTTCACAGGGAGGGGTTTTCACAGGGAGTGAGTTTCACAGGGAGGGGCTTTCAAAGGGAGTGAGTTTCACAGGGAGTGAGTTTCACAGGGAGGTGTTTTCACAGGGAGTGAGTTTCACAGGGAGGGTTTTTTATAGGGAGTGAGTTTCACAGGGAGTGATATTGACAGGGAGAGGTTTTCACAAGGAATGCGTTTCACAGGGAGTGAGTTTCACAGGGAGAGGTTTTCAACAGGGAGAAAGTTTCACAGGGAGTGAGTTTCACAGGGAGAGGGTTTGAAAGAAGTGAGTTTCACAGGGAGAGGGTTTCACAGGGAGGGGCTTTCAAAGGGAGTGAGTTTCACAGAGAGTGAGTTTCACAGGGAGTGGTTTTAACAGGGAGTGAGTTTCACAGGGAGTGAGTTACACAGGGAGGGGGGTTCACAGGTAGTGAGTTTCACAAGGAGTGAGTTTCACAGGGAGTGAGTTTCACAGGTAGTCAGTTTCACAAGGAGTGAGTTTCACAGGGAGTGAATTTCACAGGGAGGGAGTTTCACATGGAGTGAGTCTCACCGGGAGTGGTTTTCACAGGGAGTGAGTTTCACAGAGAGTGAGTTTCACAGGGAGTGGTTTTAACAGGGAGTGAGTTTCACAGGGAGTGAATTTCACAGTGAGGGATATTCACAATGTGTGAGTTTCACAAGGAGGGATGTTTATAGGGAGTGAGTTTCACAGGAAGTGAGTTTCACAGGGTGTGATTTTCACAGCAAGAGAGTTTCACAGGGAGGGATATTTACAGGGAGTGAATTTCACAGGGAGTGATTTTCACTGGGATGGATATTTATCGGGAGTGAGTTTCACAGGGAGTGAGTTTCACGGTGAGTGATTTTCTTCATGAGTGAGTTTCACATGGAGTGAGTTTCACAGAGAATGAGTTTCACAGGGAGTCAATTTCACAGGGAGTGAGTTTCACAGGGCGGGGTTTTCACAGGGAGAGAGTTGCGCAGGGAGTGAGTTTCACAAGGACGGATATTCACAGGGAGTGAGTTTCACAGGGAGGGATATTTACAGGGAATGAGTTTCACAGGGAGTGATTTTCAAAGGGAGTGATTTTCACAGGGAGTGAGCTTCACAGGGAGGGATATTGACAGGGAGAGGTTTTCACAGGGAGTGCGTTTCACAGGGAGTGAATTTCACAGGGAGGGAGTTTCACATGGAGTGAGTCTCACCGGGAGTGGTTTTCACAGGGAGTGAGTTTCACAGGGAGTGAATTTAACAGGGAGGGAGTTTCACATGGAGAGAGTTTCACAGGGAGGGGATTTCACAGGGAGTGAGTTTCACAGGCAGGGATATTGACAGGGAGAGGTTTTCACATGGAGTGCGTTTCACAGGGAGTGAATTTCACAGAGAGGGAGTTTCACATGGAGTGCGTTTCACAGGGAGGGATATTTATAGGGAGTGAGTTTCACATGGAGTGAGTTTCACAGGGAGGGGCTTTCAAAGGGAGTGAGTTTCACAGGGAGGGGTTTTCACAGGGAGTGGTTTTCACAGGGAGTGAGTTTCACAGGGAGGGGTTTTTACAGGGAGTGAGTTTCACAGGGAGGGATATTGACAGGGAGAGGTTTTCACAAGGAATGCGTTTCACAGGGAGTGAGTTTCACAGGGAGAGGTTTTCAACAGGGAGAAAGTTTCACAGGGAGTGAGTTTCACAGGGAGAGGGTTTCAAAGAAGTGAGTTTCACAGGGAGAGGGTTTCACAGGGAGGGGCTTTCAAAGGGAGTGAGTTTCACAGAGAGTGAGTTTCACAGGGAGTGGTTTTAACAGGGACTGAGTTTCACAGGGAGTGAGTTACACAGGGAGGGGGGTTCACAGGTAGTGAGTTTCACAAGGAGTGAGTTTCACATGGAGAGAGTTTCACAGGGAGGGATATTCACAAGGAGTGAGTTTCACAGGGAGTCAGTTTCACAAGGAGTGAGTTTCACAGGGAGTGAATTTCACAGGGAGGGAGTTTCACATGGAGTGAGTCTCACCGGGAGTGGTTTTCACAGGGAGTGAGTTTCACAGAGAGTGAGTTTCACAAGGAGTGGTTTTAACAGGGAGTGAGTTTCACAGGGAGTGAGTTACATAGGGAGGGATCTTCACAAGGAGTGAGTTTCACAGGGAATTGGTTTCACAGGGAGTGAGTTTCACAGGGAGGGATATTCACAAGGAGTGAGATTCACAGGGAGTCAGTTTCACAAGGAGTGAGTTTCACAGGGAGTGAATTTCACAGGGAGGGAGTTTCACATGGAGTGGGTCTCACCGGGAGTGGTTTTCACAGGGAGTGAGTTTCACAGGGAGTGAATTTCACAGGGAGGGAGTTTCACATGGAGTGAGTTTCACAGGGAGGGGCTTTCAAAGGGAGTGAGTTTCACAGGGAGGGGTTTTCACAGGGAGTGAGTTTCACAGGGAGGGGCTTTCAAAGGGAGTGAGTTTCACAGGGAGAGTTTTCACAGGGAGTGAGTTTCACAGGGAGGGGTTTTCACAGGGAGTGAGTTTCACAGGGAGTGAGTTTCACAGGGAGGTGTTTTCACAGGGAGTGAGTTTCACAGGGAGGGGCTTTCAAAGGGAGTGAGTTTCACAGGGAGTGAGTTTCACAGGGAGGTGTTTTCACAGGGAGTGAGTTTCACAGGGAGGGTTTTTTACAGGGAGTGAGTTTCACAGGGAGGGATATTGACAGGGAGAGGTTTTCACAGGGAGTGCAATTCACAGGGAGTGAATTTCACAGAGAGGGAGTTTCACATGGAGTGAGTCTCACCGGGAGTGGTTTTCACAGGGAGTGAGTTTCACAGGGAGTGAATTTCACAGGGAGGGGTTTTCACAGGGAGTGAGTTTCACAGGGAGGGGCTTTCAAAGGGAGTGAGTTTCACAGGGAGTGAGTTTCACAGGGAGGTGTTTTCACAGGGAGTGAGTTTCACAGGGAGGGTTTT